>NW_024386835.1:8157332-8404674 GCF_900408965.1 Simochromis diagramma | reverse complement strand
CAACAGGCTAACCAAGCCCGATAGGACTCCTTCTTCAGCCTAGTGGCTCCCTTCACCTCTGGTGTCCACCATTTGGTTCGGGGATTACCACCACGGCAGGCACCAACCACCTTGCGGCCGCAGCTCAATGCAGCAGCTTCGGCAATGGAGACACTGAACATGGTCCATTCGGACTCAATGTCCCCAGTCTCCCTCGGAATGCTGTTGAAGCTCTGCCGGAGGTGTGCGTTGAAGATCTCGCGGACTGGGGCCTCTGCTAGACGTTCCCAGCACACCCTCACTACGCGTTTAGGTGCACCGGGTCTGTCCAGCGTCCTCCCCCGCCATGTCTCCACTCTAATTCAAATTCCGTTCTTGTCATTCTAATTCTGTTGTTGTCATTCTAATTCTGTTGTTTTCATTCTAATTCTGTTGTTTTCTTTCAAAATCCGTTGTTTTCCTTCTAATCCAGTTCTTTTCATTCAAATTCCGTTCTTGTCATTCTAATTCTGTTGTTTTCATTCAAATTATGTTGTTTTCATTCTATTTCTGTTGTTTTCATTCAAATTCTGTTCTTGTCATTCTAATTCTGTTGTTTTCTTTCAAATTCTGTTGTTTTCATTCTAATCCAGTTCTTTTCATTCAAATTCTGTTCTTTTCATTGTAATTCCATTCTTGTCATTCTAATTCAGTTCTTTTCATTCTAATTCGGTTCTTGTCATCCTAATTCTGTTGTTTTCGTTCGAAATCCGTTGTTTTCCTTCTAATCCAGTTCTTTTCATTCAAATTCTGTTCTTTTCATTGTAATTCAGTTCTTGTCGTTCTAATTCAGTTCTTTTCATTCTGATTCTGTTGTTTTCATTCTATCCATCCATCCGCTTTATCCGAGGCCGGGTCGCGGGGGTTGCAGCCTAAGCAGACAGGCCCAGACCTTCCTCTCCCCAGCCACCTCCTCCAGCTTATCCGGGGGAACACCAAGGCGTTCCCAGGCCTGCCGAGAGTGTTCCAGGGAAAAGTAATACAAAAAACACGAGACTAGACAAGGACATAAGAGGCTAAGCAGGGAAGCTAAGGGAGCGGAGGAGGAGGAGAGGGGAAAAGTGTGACCGCCTTCGTCAAGAGCAAGAGAGTAGTCCATCATCTGGTGTCCCCACTGTGGACTTCTCTGACCTCCTCTAAGTGACACCAGAAATGGATCTTCCTTTGGTTCAACACGACTCACCAGGAGGCACGTTTGAGCTGTGAGGAGATGACATCATCACAGTGATCACATGACACACACGCATTGGTAGAGTCTGTCTAATTACTCACACTCTGGGGAACATCCAGGACCACCATGTTTGTAATTTTCTCCTTCCCACTGTAGCTGTGTTTGAACAGTGTGTGCACACATGCTCTTCATCCACCCACAGTGACTCCACGCTGGTACAGAGCTCTCCTCTAACCTGTCACATACTTACAGGGATGTATTTCCACAGTCAGTCTGGCTCTGGCAGATTCAACTGTCGGCTCCACCTCTGTGTGGACTTTTACACTGAGAGTGGGGACATCAGCAGGTGTTGGGATGTTGTAGGTGGCACAAATCTGGGAAACAAACAGAACCAATCACAGCTCAGTGCAGCCTGCTGTCACTTTTCTACACCGTGACACTTTTGTATTTATATCTCTATATTTATCTATTTATCTTAATATTCATCAATCGATATCTGTGTTTCTACACTCATTTTCTATCAGTGCTTGATGTTTGTTGTATGTTTGCTGCTCCGACAGCTCAGTTTCCCTCTGGGATGAAGAAAGTTTCTCTGACTCTCATGTAGATACAAAGTGACTTTATTGATTTTTGCTCTAATTTAGTGTCAAATAGAATTGTACTGTGTGCAGTTCTTACTGTCAACTCTAATGTTGTCTATGAAAACATATTTATTACATGTGAAAATGTTTCTTTAGTGTTTTATAAGTACGAAGAAACAAAGAAAGCCTTTGTGTAACACCAACCAGGACCTGGTCACATGATGCTGTCACTGAGCTGCACTGAAGCACATGCAGCTTCACCTCCAGCCTGTATTTTCAGAGTGGAGCAGAGAGCCTGAAGAGCCTCCACTGTGTCCTACAGGATGGATTCATTTTGACATGAAGTTCAAACTGCCTGTGTCACTTCAACACACTCTCACAGAAGAGTTTCTAACCTTCACTTCCTGGTTAAATAAAGGTTAAACAGGTTAAATATGTTTAACAAAGATGATCTCAGAGAAACAAAGTACAGAAATCACAGGTATAAACTTACAGACTGCAGCTGAGCTGTTATTTACAGGCTGTTACGTGTAGTTGGTGCACAGAAGGCTATTCTGTTAAAACAACACAATTTTAGACCAAAGTCAATTTCATCTTGTAAATAAAGAATAAAAACATCCCTGCCTGGCTAAAACACGTCTGCATATCTGAGAGAAAAGCACAGCAACAACATAATAATAATAATAATAATAATGGATTGGATTTATATAGCGCTTTTCTAGGCACCCAAAGCGCTTTACAATGCCACTATTCATTCACTCTCACATTCACACACTGGTGGAGGCAGCTACGGTTGTAGCCACAGCTGCCCTGGGGCAGACTGACAGAAGCGAGGCTGCCATATCGCGCCATCGGCCCCTCTGGCCAACACCAGTAGGCAAGTAGGGTAAAGTGTCTTGCCCAAGGACACAACGACCAGGACAGAGAGCCCAGGGATCGAACCGGCAACCTTCCGGTTACAGATGCGATTCCCAACCCCCTGAGCCACGGTCGCCCACATGAAAACATGAACATGAAAGCTTCAGGATTATTTCTTCTGATTTGGTCCAAGACTGTATATGAACTCAAGATTAGCTTCATGCTGTTCGGGTGGTGTCGTACCTGAGTGGAGGAGAAGCCTCCGTAATAGCTCTGCTGCCCAGTCAGCCACCTGATAATACCAGAGGCATATCCCAGATCCTCAGCAGTCGGGGAGGCGCTGAGTTTGGCCAACAGCACATAAGAACTGATCTCCACTGACAGGGAGGCTGATGTTTCTGCTGCTGTCTGAGACCAGTAGAGGAAACCTCCTACAAACACAATAACAGTCACAGTGATGCTAATAAAGCCTGAATGATGTCCTGCTAAAGGATGACTCACCTTCCCTCACTGCAACTGTGTCTAAGTGCTGCAGTAGGTGACGCGGGTCTCCACGTCTCCTGCAGGGTGAACACAGAGGCCAGCAGAGCTGTAGCTGCTGCTCAGGTCACTGAGAGACTCCTGTAGACAAGCCAGGCTCTGGATCATAACAGGATCCTTTAAAAGATCACAACAAACAACTTTAATGGTCAAACAGAAACCTTCTTTCATTAAACCCAGTGTGAGAACAAAAGCAGGCAGAGTTCCTGATTCAAACAACAAAGACAAAACTCCAAAACACAAACTTAACAATGTGGTGTTTGCTGTACAGTGTAGCGAGGAATGCCTAGATCTCTACATCGGAGAGACCAAACAGCTGATTCACAAGCACACAACATAGAAGAGCCACCTCCACGGGACAAGACTCAGCAGTCCATCTGCATCTAAAGGTCAAAGGTCACTCTTTGAGGATGCCAATGTTCACATTTTGGACAGAGAGGACAGATGGTTTGAAAGAGGAGTGAAAGAAGCCATTTATGTCCACTGTGAGTGACCATCTTTGAACAGAGGCGGTGGTTTACGACACCAACTGTCTGCCATCTATAATCCAGTTTTGAGATCCCTTCCCAGACGCCTTAATGCCCACTGACCACAGGAAATCACATGACATCACACCTTGGCTCATGTGATTAGGTAGAGGATCATTAGGGGGTCCTTTGTCCCTCTCGGTGGGGGGACACTCCCACAGGGCTTAAATCTGTGACTCTCGACCATTTGACTCTAGAACTGAAGAAGCTTCTCGGATGAGAGGTGAAACGTCTCCAAGCAACTCAAAGAAGTCCAGACGCTTTTCTTTCCAAGCTCCTTTCGACTACGATGACCTGGATGACTGAGAACCTTCACAGACACATGCTAACAATGTGCTGATTCCAAAGCTGCCACCAGCCTCTAGGATGGGATTAGAGACGCGCAAAGCAGCCGGTATTTGTATCTGTATTTGTATTTGTTGAGGGGGAAAAGTATTTGTATTTGTAATCAAGTAAAATTCAAAATAGGCATAAAAATCCATTTT
The DNA here is from genome assembly GCF_900408965.1 of Simochromis diagramma. Lineage (NCBI taxonomy): Eukaryota > Metazoa > Chordata > Actinopteri > Cichliformes > Cichlidae > Simochromis > Simochromis diagramma. Next base: position 8,400,494 of record NW_024386835.1, on the reverse strand, counting down.
TTTGCGTTGCGCTTGTAATTAACATTATTGTGTAAGTATTCTTTGATTATGTCCATTATAATAATTATGGATATGCAATATTAGTTAATGGTTTTCTATAAATCCAGCAATGAACATGTAACAAGGAACGTCATTGAAAAGAAAATAACATAACAGCCATTGTCTCATCCATGGTTAAACCAACAACTAATAAAATACCATTGTGAACATTATGAACCCACCACCACCACCCATCCATGTTGGAGGACACTAAACAGACAGTGAAACTGACTTGCAGGGGCAGAACATGGCTGTGATGATGAATTGGTGCATGTTGGGGGTTGGCAGACAGGACCAGGAGAGGATGCTTTAAGTGCATGTGATTATGCGTAACAGATGTTGACAGATGTTTGATATCTCTGCCTCTGCTCATCTGACTTTTGCACACATTACATATCACTTTGGTTTCATCTGCAGCACTGACTGTAAAATGCTTCCACACAGAACTTGAGTTTTTTGGCTGGTGGAGGACCAAGAGGTGGCTCAGCAGCAGCAGCTACACTATTTTCTATGGGTGAAGAAAAAAATTCACGGTTCGGTTCGATACTTTGGTGTCACGTGTCATGTAATTAATATCCTTAGTATCCTTATTTTCTCATTATATTGTTTTATGTACTTTAATCATGAAGGTTTGTAAAGCAAGGCCACTTTAGACTCATAAACTAAGTGCTCAGCCAGACTGAAAACAGAAAGTGTAGAGCTGTACAGCATATTAATAAATACAGGAAGCAAGACAGAAAAGAGGAACTTTGCCATATAAGCAATGTTTGTATTGAAACTGTGACGTGTAAAGTACCAAAATAATACCTATTTGAGACACAGTTTATGATTCTAATGTTAGAGATCCTGCAACTGGCGTTTGGGCTGTGCAGGGGTCTCTCTCTTCCGGAAGATGATTAAATAAAAAGAAATATAAATGTTTTAACACACTATGAGTCGGTTTTCTCTGTTCTATCATGGGGACAAAAGAATCGGGGTTAATACACTGTTCAATATTTTTTCAATACAAAACAATGTTTTTTTATTTGTGATTAATCAAAATGATAAATATATATTTTAACTCAAAAGTACAGTTTTTAAATTTAATGTTGCTGAAACAATAAACAATAAAATAATAACAAAAATAATTCTATCTGATCGAGAAATCTTTGGAAAAGAGAGTTCATTACAGAGAAGCTTTCAAAGAAGAAAAAAGCATTATTTCCTGATAATGTATGATGTGCTTGTACAAGATGTAAAAGACTGGTAGTTTGAGGAAATCATGACGCCTTTCAAAAACATATTTGCTTGCACAGAGCAGTGAGCCTTCTTGGTTTCCTTGTAGATTAAAAACAGGATTGGAGTGATGAGGTACGCGGTGCTGCACAGCTGTCTATGGGATGACCTGTACATGAGAAGCACATCAGCCCAGACCCAGACATCTACCAGCACAAGTACAGAGCCTTTATCTCACATGTTTGAGCATTCGTTCACCTTCATCTGTTTGTCTGTTCTTATTGACAACTCTTCATCCACCTTAAACACAATGGGTGTTGTCCTGATTCGTATTTGAGATGAGAGAAAAACGACTGGCCGTCCATTGTGCGTCAAAACAATGATTTTATTTACACACGCGTGTGGTGGAAAGATGAGCTCTGCAAAACATCAGCCTCGATCTCCCCAGAATAATAAACGAGCAGTCATATTTATAACATCAGGATATCAGGAAATATAACGCCCCTTGTGCGTCCAAGCAGATAGATAAAATGCATCAGTTCCAGTAATCCCAAGCTTGGACACATTCAAAAAAGAACAGTTCCTTCCTCTGTGCCTCCGCCACCGCCAGATGCTTCCTGTTATTTCACTTACTGCACTTCACTTATTTGTGGAACTAAACTGTCACGTACGCAGGTAAAACAACTTTGCAGTTTCAAGCAAAACAAGTCTAGATACTGTGTATGTGTACAGGCAGCCTATGTGCGTCTTGACCTCAGTGCATGACCTCACTCGACAAACAAAGACATTTTAGAAGTATACTTCCTGACTCTGTTTGAGTCATCTGTTACCAGGCAAACTCCAATGCAGCAGGCTGCTGAGCACACGCAGGCCTCTATTCTGTTTCTATATAATATGTGATGTATTGTAAGCATGTATGCAATTCTTTCCTAGCTATGGGTCACCTTAAATTACTCAAGAGGTCGGTCGAACATCGCTTCGACCGAAGCTTCAGACCATCATCAATTAACTGACCGAGCTTCAACTCTTTAATTAGCACAAAAATGCAATGTGTATAACATGATTACAGTTGCACCTGCAATGAAAGATTATTATGTGATTATGATCACACCTGAAATACAAACTTTAATGTAACATCAACAGCTTCAATAAAAGCTCTGATGAAATAATAATGATAAATGATAAGTAATGCAATAGTAATGATAATGGTTATGAATAGTAACAGTAAAATAATTTCCTAATCTCCACAGTGTGTTGCTGGGAATGGGAGTTACCTTATGGAGCTGTTATTGTGTGGAGATCCCCAATCAGACCAGGAGTGGTCACCTTTTTAAACTGTTTTTGGTTAAATTTCTGCCTGTTTTATATTGTCTGTTTCACCCTTTTATTATTTCTTATCTTATGTGCAGCACTTTGTGATTCTGTCTAGAAAGGTGCTACATAAATACAATTATTTATTTGTTTGTTGTTTTTTGCTGCTCACATTAAAACATGTCTTTGCACATAGTAGTAAATGATGCCCAAGGAGTCTTCTCATATTCAATTCAATTCAATTCAATTTTATTTATATAGCGCCAAATCACAACAAAAGTCGCCTCAAGGTGCTTCATAGATACAGAGAAAAACCCAACAATCATATGACCCCCTATGAGCAAGCACTTTGGCGACAATGGGAAGGAAAAACTCCCTTTTAACAGGAAGAAACCTCCGACAGAACCAGGCTCAGGGAGGGGCGGGGCCATCTGCTGCGACCGATTGGGGTGAAATAACAGAGACTTTCAGGAGAGAAACCTAATATTTAATAATCCACATTTCACTGTTTTACTCTTTAGTTCAGATGTGGATTATATATTGTTCTTTCTTTGTGATTGTTTATGTTTAAGTTGTTTATTGCTGGCTTTTAGTTTGTTTTTGTCTGTTTGGGAGCTGACACAGTCTCTATGGAGATGGCTTTTTGACGGGGTAGCATCAGGAGAGAAGCTCCAGAGAGTCGTGTTCCATGTTAAAAGCTAAAATATAACAAAAGGAATTATGCTAAACAAAACAAAACCTTTCAATTGCCCAACTCTATCTGTCCTCTCAACGGGTTGTATGTTTTCAATGTTTCCTTATTATTTTTGTCATGAAAATAAATAAAACAAATAAATCAAGCTGTGTGACAGCACCTTGCGTTTATGCCAGGCTGTCAACTGTCCTAAATCTACTTCCTTCACCCCCTTTTCAACTAGGATCCCAGTTTAATTTTCTTTCAATCCCAGTTTAAAACTATTCCTGACTTCCCTCAGTGGACACTGAAAACTCCAAAAGATACAATTAGCTTTTCCTGGTAAAAGGTCCTAGATTATTTTGTCAACCTTTGGAAACATCTTCTATAGAGTTCACCCGTTTCATCTATAAAACTTAGAACTGGTTTCTTCGCCCCCTTTAACGGGTAGCGCATCCTGCCTGAACACTGTGTTTGGGCAATATACATAACATAAAAATCCTGCAGCTATTCCTAAAGTCCCTCTCATTACTTTTATGCTCTCATTATAACCTGTGTCTAACAAGCTTTTGATCTTCTTTGCAATGTCAACAACTAGGTTTCTTTGTGCTCTGTTCTTCTCCTTTCTCTGGTTGGTTCCATTCGGTCTCGGGCTTCCAGGATTCTCGCCACCCCTGTGGTCGCTGTGGTCCTGAAATCTTAAAAGACCCTGGCCAACCCTCGTGATGGGGTGGCACCGCCCACCAGGCATGTGAAAGAAAGCCTGGCCTCTTTCTTCGACCTCAGGGGTTAGACTACCCTTTAGCCGGTGCATAGATCAGGGGATTATTCTGCCCCTATTTTAAAAATCTGTGTGTTCTGGGGTCACAGCTGTGTCCCCTTTTTTACCAAGACCCTTTCTGTCTTCGTTGGTCTGGTATTCCTAGATTTCCACCAATCCATTTGTGTTTATTGCTGCGCTTATAGGATCCATCCTCTTGAGGTGACTAGCCAGAGCCCAAACGCCATGACACTTGACCCCAGTTGCTGTCTTGGCAGTCTCTGTGCCACCCTTTATACGGGTGTCCCTCCCCCAGGCTCCGAAAGGCTGGCCAGCCCTCTTGATAGGGTGGCACCGCCCACCAGGTGTGTGAAAGAAAGCAGAGAAAACCTGGTCCGGGCCGCCTTTATATTGGTGGCCCTCCCCCTGGTCTCACTTCATTCCCCTTGCTTCTCAGAGAAACCCTCTACAGAAGAGTTTAGAGAGACAAAACTTGTGAGTTCTGAATGTCCTGGTGAGTCTCCACCTGTTACAGGTGAGTGCAGCCTGCACTATCTCGAGACAGACCAGACCAGCTGCAAAACAGACACTTCAAACCTTATCTCAAGACAAACACTGAAAGAACAACATAAAAAAAGAAGAAAACAAACCCTAGAATGGTAAATGGACTGATTCCAATATATATACATACATAGCACTTTTCTACTCTCCCAGAGTACTCAAACTCCTATATGCCACATTCACCCATGCACTTCTAAACTCAAGTGCAACTAATAAACATCCACACTCCGATGAATGCATCGGAAGGCAATTTGGGGTTAGTATCTTGCCCAAGGATATTTGGCATGCAGAACGGGGGAGCCAGGAATCAAACCACCAACCTTCCAATCAGTAGCTGATCTGCTCTACCACCTGAGCCACAGCCACCCCGCTACATGCAGGGTTACAGGAGATGGCAGCCATGTAGAGGTTGAGTCTGGGTGAGTCTTTTTTTCTGTGAATGAACAACAGAAAAAAAGAAAGAAAACTTACCTTAGAAATCTGTAGGGTTGTTTTCTCTTAGACATGTTGGAATCTATAAACAGTTATTCCGAAAAGGATCCAGAGGTTTCGAAATACTTCTCATGTGCTCATAATTGCAGCAATTAATGGACTAAAAGTCATCACTTTTCACCCCTATTTATAGATTTAAGGATCAAAGGATCAAAGGATCGAATTGAAATTGTAAGATTCTAAATATATGTGATGCCATTATCCCATAATGTGATAATGTAGAGGGTTTCTCTATATAGGTTGTCACGTGACATTTATCAGTAAAATTTCAATCTCTGTCACCCCTGCAACCCCCCCCCCCTTCCCCTCCAAAAAAATATGTGCTATATATAACCAATGCACCCTCAAGTATCCTTGAGAGGATAAAGAGCTGGTCCAGTGTTCCGCGACCAGGACGAAAACCGCATTGTTCCTCCTGTATCCGAGGTTTGACTAGCGGACGAACTCTCCTTTCCAGCACCCTGACATAGACTTTCCCAGGGAGGCTGAGGAGTGTGATCCCCCTGTAGTTGGAACACACCCTCCGGTCTCCCTTCTTAAAGATGGGGACTGTGGAGATACAGAAATTCTTTTATTGCTGCCATATAATCTGTATCATTATAATTGCATTAATAACATTCTTTACAGCATTATTTCATCTAATAATATTTCTCACAGTATTGATATTGCATTACAGTTGTTTATTGAAGATGTCCATTTGAGGATCCTTCCATTATGTTAACTTTTATTACAAGTACGGTTAGAAATATTTTATACACATTGCATATCTGTGCTTATTTTGAGTTGATGTTCGGTTCATTAAGGGTCTTAAGCTTCACTGGCGTGACTGTCCAGGTGATACATGCTGAGGGAAACTAGAACATAGAAGGATAACTGCAATGCATGCTTACAGTACATATAATACATATAATCTAGGAATGTGTCCGGCCTGAGGCCTTAACTCATTTGGTGTCTTACTACATTTTATTCTACTTGGTAACAGATGATCAGAGTCAATAATTAGCCTCAGAGACCCTGAGGGCTTGAAGTTTACTACCTTGTATGGAAGGTGTTATAGAAACGAGAAGTTCTATGTCTGCTTATAGCTACGGTGGCCCCTAGAGACAAAGCACGTACAAACTCCAAAACACTTGCAAACTCCAAAGCACATGCAAACTCCAAAACACGTGCAAAATCCAAAACACTTGCAAACTAAAAAACACATACAAACTCCAAAACACGTACAAACTCCAAAACACATGCAAACTCCAAAACACTTGCAAACTAAAAAACACATGCAAACTCCAAAACAAGTACAAACTCCAAAACACATGCAAGCTCCAAAACACTTGCAAACTAAAAAACACATGCAAACTCCAAAACACTTGCAAACTAAAAAACACATGCAAACTCCAAAACACGTACAAACTCCAAAACACTTGCAAAATCCAAAACACTTGCAAACTAAAAAACACATGCAAACTCCAAAACACTTGCAAAATCCAAAACACTTGCAAACTCAAAAACACTTGCAAACTCCAAAACACAACGGAGGTGCTCCAGGACGCTAGGGGCAGTGTTGAGCTCGATTTGCAAAATAAACGGCAAGTTTGTCTGTATGGGACGGTCTAGTCTCCGTTGCGCTTCCCAGGTTGCCTAGAAACCATGATACTAACCGCTGGAAACGTGTCATACAACTTGGTTTGACAGAAATGAGGGAGAACATATTTTGTTCATTTGTTTGTTTGTTTCTACAAGAGCTTTGTGTGATTTGATAAGTATCTGAGGCTGAGACCACAGGACAGTAAAACATGATTTTTGGGCTTCATTTCTGTACTGAACAGTTATTTCAAGATTAGTTAGTAAATAACAATTAGCTGATGTTGTTCATGAGACTAAAGTCATATCACTTTGGTAATGTAAATATAATATGGCCAATATTATAGTTATTATATTAATCATTATTAGCTATTACAGCAGTGAACATGAACTCTGTGTCAAATACTGAGCTTCAGTACAGATTCAAGTTGCAGTTATTTATATGTCCTATCACCTTAAATCTTCACTCAAAGACAAGTATCTTTGACAGTGCATATATAGGTGTATCATATATAAGAGACAAATGTTGTTCCTTCAGTATGTTAGCATTACTAAATTTGGCTCATTGCTTACATATAGTTATAAAAAGAAAATGTACAAGCTGTGATAACTGTTTCTGATAAAATGAAGAGTAGACTGATATATGAATCATTCCTTTATTGGGTGAGAAAATCAGACCATGTCATAACTGCTTTAAGTCATACAGAATAGATATCAGAGCCTTAAACAGGCTGGCTTCTGCTAAATGGGTCAAACTGGGCAGAAAGTATACAAACACATAACATCCTTATAGAATATGATGTAACACTATAGATCAACTTACCTCAGAATATATAAAGCATATAAACAATTACAGCAATATGATGCAACAAACACAGCAGTGCTACTAATCCAAAATACTCAAAGCTTCATAGAACTGGAACAAACATTTATTTTTAGGTCCATTCTGCTGCTGATACATACTTTAGGTTTCTGAATATTACACTTGTTGCTGCCTTTCATAGTGTGTAACTTGAAGGCCCTGAGTACTTTCTCCCACACTGAAAACACTGGAATGATCAAATTATTTGAACATTACCTAATAAGACTGATTCAGGACAGACAGTTATGTTAAACTTTCCTAGCAGTCCTTCACAAACAGGGAACAGTCTGTCTATTCTCTCCATCTGTCAGCTGCTGCTGGCTCTTCCTCCTCCTCTTCCTCACACACTGTTGAGTTTGTCCTGGTTGATCATCAGGGGTGCAAAGCCTCACAGATGATGTGCAGCAGTGGGTCCCTCTGTCTGTCCTCACTCTGGACACTTGCAGTTGTCACACATGGAAATCAAATGTGTGATAAGCTGCAGGATTCAAACACAAGTGTAACTTATAAATACATGTTCATACTTTTATTCCACAATCAGAGAGAAAGAAAAAGAGAGAGAGTGCAGGACAGACAGACAGGTGGCAGTCTCAGGTGTATACACTGCTACAAAACAGCACAAAAGAAGGAGGATTTAGTGTTTGTGTTATTACGAAACAAGAAGAGTTCCCAGATGGTGCAGTGGACACATGTGTGACTGCTGTGATTAAAGCATCTTTCTTTCAGCTTAATGAGTGAACCGTCAGCTCGTTCAAACACACGTTAAAGTCCGTTTGGCTCGACACCACCGAACAGAGGCAGCAATGTAACATAGCTAACATTAACAGTGCAGTGAATCCTGCTTGTGCCGTGATATTCAGGACTGCAACCGAGCAGCATCACTGACTTTCAGCTTGTTGTGTTTGTGGATATATGACTGACTTTAATTATCCACAAAATCATCACAATCTCTGTAAGATTAAGGTCGACTATATATCTATTTTTTAAAGTAAAGGCTTTAAAACCAAGTTAATTCTGAAAGTACAGACATCGCTAATGTCACATAACTTTCCCGACATGTGGCCAACAATAATGGTTTAATGTTCTTCATTAAAAAAATATTTGCGCATAAATAAGTGACATAATATTCAGTACTTACTTCTGAAAGTTTACTCTTCCTCCGCTCCGCTTCCACCGTTTTCTTTCGGCAAAATTATCCACACCACCACCGTACTATGAAGTCTGGGATATGTTGGGCCATGAAGGCTACACCGACCCATCCTTAAAATTCAGGGAAATTAAGGACGCATTTGAGGGCCGCATTTCGAGCAGCCTTTGAATTGGGAAAGCCTTCTCTTGTCGCTGTGACGTAATCGGCCTTAAAATGCGGCCTTTAAGGCTGCAAACCCCAAATCTGGTCATTGGCACTTCCTGGCTTGTGTAGTTACTAGGTAACAAAAGCTCAACACTGCCCCTAGCGTCCTGGAGCACTTCCGTTGTGTTTTGGAATTTGCAAGTGTTTTTGAGTTTGCAAGTGTTTTGGATTTTGCACGTGTTTTGGAGTTTGTACGTGTTTTGGAGTTTGCATGTGTTTTTTAGTTTGTACGTGTTTTGGATTTTGCAAGTGTTTTGGAGTTTGTACGTGTTTTGGAGTTTGCAAGTGTTTTTTAGTTTGTACGTGTTTTGGATTTTGCAAGTGTTTTGGAGTTTGTACGTGTTTTGGAGTTTGCATGTGCTTTTGAGTTTGTACGTGTTTTGGATTTTGCATGTGTTTTTGAGTTTGCAAGTGTTTTGGATTTTGCACGTGTTTTGGAGTTTGTACGTGTTTTGGAGTTTGCAAGTGTTTTTAGTTTGTACGTGTTTTTGGATTTTGCAAGTGTTTTGGAGTTTGCAAGTGTTTTGGATTTTGCAAGTGTTTTGGAGTTTGTACGTGTTTTGGATTTTGCATGTGTTTTTGAGTTTGCAAGTGTTTTGGATTTTGCACGTGTTTTGGAGTTTGTACGTGTTTTGGATTTTGCAAGTGTTTTGGAGTTTGTACGTGTTTTGGAGTTTGCATGTGTTTTTGAGTTTGCACGTGTTTTGGATTTTGCACGTGTTTTGGAGTTTGTACGTGTTTTGGATTTTGCAAGTGTTTTGGAGTTTGTACGTGTTTTGGAGTTTGCATGTGTTTTTTAGTTTGTACGTGTTTTGGATTTTGCAAGTGTTTTGGAGTTTGTACGTGTTTTGGAGTTTGCAAGTGTTTTTTAGTTTGTACGTGTTTTGGATTTTGCAAGTGTTTTGGATTTTGCAAGTGTTTTGGAGTTTGCATGTGTTTTTGAGTTTGCAAGTGTTTTGGATTTTGCAAGTGTTTTGGAGTTTGTACGTGTTTTGGATTTTGCATGTGTTTTTGAGTTTGCAAGTGTTTTGGATTTTGCACGTGTTTTGGAGTTTGTACGTGTTTTGGATTTTGCAAGTGTTTTGGAGTTTGTACGTGTTTTGGAGTTTGCATGTGTTTTTTAGTTTGTACGTGTTTTGGATTTTGCAAGTGTTTTGGAGTTTGTACGTGTTTTGGAGTTTGCAAGTGTTTTGGAGTTTGTACGTGTTTTGGAGTTTGCATGTGTTTTTTAGTTTGTACGTGTTTTGGAGTTTGCAAGTGTTTTGGAGTTTGTACGTGCTTTGTCTCTAGGGGCCACCATATATAGCTATTAAAAATGTACGATTAACTGTGACTAATGTCTGGAACCAATTTTAATCTGTAATTGACGCCATGGGGGGGCGTGTACCCCACTGCTTTATAAGTGTCCACAACATGTATTTTGGTCAGAAGACATATGTTGATGTTTTCTCCGGGCTGTTAATAAACTCAACGTTTGATTGCACTTTTCTGGGGCCTCCGTGGTTTGTGACACTGCTCTGCATTGATCGATTTCGCGACAGCTTTGGTGGAGGATGCGGGCAATTGTAGAGTGCTAGTGGGGTTACTTCCACGGTGGTCGAGCCGGATTTAGTGGTCAGACGGGCAGACGTCTCGGGTGATTTCTTGACTACTGTGGGCCCACATAAAAAGGTGAGCACAAACCTCTTAAACTGAAATTGTGCTGTATTGGATTATAATTCTAAAAATGTAGTCAAGCAGTTACTCGTTGATCTCTGTTTTGAGTTTTGCCTGAGTAAAAGTGAAAGTATTAAGTAGTGTTGCATTCAAGGTCGACTCGTAAGAAACAGTACTGAGCTAAAAGTAACTCGAGATGTTGTTTTAAGGAAATAAGAGAGAAAAGAGACCAATGTGTGATTAAAGAATGAGAGAATATAAGAGTTATTGGTCAGTTTAAGGTTTAATAAGTGTCAAGTTCAGGGGTGCAGACCCCCTCCCTACTGGAGACATCCAGTAGGTGATCCGGCGTGGCCGTACTGGAGATTGACCATCTACCAAGACTTGGGACCTTGGTTTTAAAATAGGTTATGATCAGAGGATCATTTTGAGAGACACTTATTTGTGAGAAAAGAGTAATACCGGACGCAGAGATCCGAGGAGTTGACATATGATTTAACAGACTCAAGCCAGCCGTGAGCTTGAGGGGCACAGGAAACTGAGTTTGAAGCAAGTCAAGATAACTTTGATAATAATGCTGCAGGGGCTGTAGTAGTTTCATCCGTATCTAGAGAAAGGCATGCTCATTTCGGGATCGTGCCAAATTGAATATTCACGTACAGGGGATCTTCTTTACATGAAATGTATACGTTGTGGTGAAACGGAAGAAACACCTTGTGATTTTACAGTGGCTGCAGAAATAAGACGGTCAGACTTACCTAGCTTTTTGTTCCGGTGTTTCCTTATATTTAGGTGCTTGGTAATGTACAGAAGATCCGCGTGAGGCAGAGCGGGCATTTTCTTCCTTCTGTGAGCGTGCATTTGATGAGTTTGAAATTCAGTATCAATAGACAGGGCAGATTACGCGTTGCCGAATCAGAGAACGACTAGTAGCGTCTGAGGGGAGCTCCGCCGCTCCATATCCGGATCAGCTGTGATCCACGAGTTAAAGTTGAAAACAGTGACGTAAGAAACCGTCTGAAGTGATCTAAGTGCCGCTGGCTGCAGGCGGTGTGTGAGAGGCTTTGAAGTCTCTTTTTCGGGTTGAGATAGTGCGTAGTTAACATTTGGGTGCAGCCACTTCCCCTTTTAAATTTAACGTAACAGGCACGTTGATCAAACCAGAAACGTAGTAATAAATGAAGGAGTGAGCCTCCTCCTGATTGCAGAGAAGTTATAGAATTATTTGAGTGCGTTTCCTTGTAAAAAAAAAAAAAAAAAGAGGATTCTGCACAGTGAATGGAGGAAAGGTTCCCCTATCGGACATTTGATTCTAGTACATTAACTGGTTTTACCTTCACTATTTTGCTGACACCTGTCACTCATGGGGAGCCCGGAGAGGTGTTAGTGGAGGTGTTGGTTTGTTGTGAAACATCAGATAGAGAGTTTGATTTTTTAGAGCAGAGATTTTAACCGAACCAGAGTTTCGGGTTGATTGTGTAGAACTGCGTGAAGGCTTAGCCCAAGTTCTGGCACAGCACGGTTATTTAGAAGAGTGAGAATTTCCACAGTAAATGTTGGTGTGCCATAATATTTTGTTTCAGTGGAAACCGAGAGAATTTATGGGAAAATCCACGTTATTATTCCTTGGCTGCCTAGAAGAAGAGTTGATGATTGGGGAGGCTTAGTTTCCCCTGTGGATGACAGAGTATGATATATGGTTCGTCGATCAGGTTGGAGTTGATTTATTGTTACGGCTGGCGGAGTGAGCCGTGTGGTGTGGAGGAAAAGGAGGACCCAAAATGCGGCAGTGACTGATGTTTCGAGTGATGTTTATTTACAAGGTGGCAGTGGCAGAAACAGGCAACGAAGCGTGAGTAATTACAAACGGAAACCTAAACTGGGAGAAACTAAAGAGCAAACCTGAGACCATAGAAAAGGGGTGCGGGGCAGAGAGACGCAGAGACAGGAACACCATAGAACGCAGAGATACACGGATGAATGCAGATGAGCCGACAACGAACACAGACCGACACCCACTAAATATACACACACAAGGTAATCAGGTAATCACACACAGGAGGGAAGAACAGCTGAACCTAATACACATGAGGACCGGAGGAGACAAGCTGAACACAATGACAACAGACACAGACTTTCAGAACAAAACAGGAAATCTAGTACCCGAACCGGACACAAGGGGGGAGGGCACAGAATAACTAGAACAGAGGAAAATAATCACAAAACACAAAACACTGGGTCAACGACCCAGGACCATGACAGTACCCCCCCTCCAAGGGCTGGCTCCAGACAGCCCAAAACAAAAACAGACGACCAACCCAGGGCGGGCGGCGGGGGGCCCAGGACGGAGGGACCAACACCGAACAAAACAAGCTCCAGCGAACCGAGGGAATTGTCCAAAACAAAAACACACATGCTGGAGTACGAGAACAAAACACAGTTCAGGAGGCCGGCCCGGAGGCTGACAACTCAGAAGTCCAGGACAGTTCATCTTCTGAGGCCGGCCACGTTGGCGACACAGATCCAAAAGCCGACCGCGCGGAAGGCAGCGGTGGCGAAGTGGAAACAGTTCAGGGGCCGACTGTGCACACGGCAGCGGCGGTGACGGGGAAACCGTTCAGGCGGCCGACCGTGCGGACAGCAACGGTGGCGACGAGGAAACAGTTCAGGCGGCCGACCGTGCGGACAGCAACGGCGGCGACGAGGAAACAGTTCAGGCGGCCGACCGTGCGGACAGCAACGGCGGCGGCGACACAAGTCCGGAGGCCGGCTGCGCGGAAGGCAGCGGAAGGCAGCGGAAGGCAGCGGCGGCGTCTGGGAGGTCGTCCATGTTGACGATGACGCCCAACTAGCGGCCCGGCAGACGACCGCTGATGTCGAGGCGGCAGTCAGGGACCCGATGGTGGCGTGGCCCCCGTAGTACCAGACGAGGCAGAAGCAGAGGCTGGACCAGGTGAGGCAGAAGCAGAGGTTGGACCAGGCGAGGCTGATGATGCTGGAGCCGGGCCAGGCGAAGATGATGAAGCTGCAGCAGGCGGCTGGACGGGCTCCTCGGGCCCTCCAGCTGACGAGGCAGGAAGCTGGACAGGCACCTCGGGCCCTCCAGCTGACGAGGCAGGAAGCTGGCTAGGTTCCCCTGAACCTCCAGCTGACGAGTCTTGGGACTGGACGGGCTCCTCATGACATTTATAGCCTACATAGACTCGGAATAATTCATGTGGTTGGTTTAGTTCACAGCAAAACAGAAAATAACTATTATATGCTTGTACTCCCTGCAGACATCACTGAGGACCAGCTTCCCGAGTTTTTTTTGGTCATTGTTTAAGAAAGTTTAAAGAGCTGGCTGAACTTGCTGAGAGAGGACTTGTTTCTGAATGAGAGATTTGAGTGTCTTTAGGTGTGATCTAGGTGTTAGGACCTGGCTGGTTTGTGCAGTTGAAACCATTTGTTTTTTATCAAAAGTGTACCAGCAGATATTGTTTCAGCTAAGAGCTACTGGGTGCGGCCTACTTCCCCTTTTTTACTTAACCTTTTAACAGGAGAAGAAACACGCACTGTAGGACACTTTAAGATTAAAAGAATAACGTTGCTTGTCTCCTGGTGATTTAAAATAACAGGCCTTGCTGAACGGTGTGAGTTTGACTTTAACAGAAAGAGAAGAGAATTGTTTTTAACTTTGTGCAGGTCTAAGGTAACTGAACTATAGAACTGCGCAGTTTTTGGGTTGGCCCGCACTTCCTCTTTTTACTGAGGATTGGTCTACAAGTTGCATGAAGTATAAAAGCTCTGTGCTTGGTTTTTAGAGCAAGAGTTGCAGCTGGTGTGGTGTGTTTATTTTGTAGCGCTGATAATTGTGGCTGCAGGACATCTGATAAAGAAATAGGGAAGTCGCCTCAAGGAGCTTGCTAGGAGGAGTCATATAGCAGCCATTTTGGGAAAGTCTCAGAGGAACCAAAATGGAGAGCTCAACTATGACATCTAGTGGACCAAGGCTATATAAGCCACTAAATGATCAGCTGGAGGAGCTGAGCAAAGCCATCCACATGTCTTGTTCAAGAACAACTAAAGCAGCAGATAAAGAATTCAAAGCTGTAAGGAAATATGTGGAGAAATTATGTGCTGCCCAACAAAAAACTTTGCAGGACAGACAGCCTCTATACTTGATCTTCAAAGAGGAAGTCCGACAGAAAACACCTGGTGCTGTCAGGATGTTTAAGTGACACAGAAGTTCAGAAAATCGAGTCAGAAATGGTTTTGTGGCTCTTGGTAAACTGATTTTGAAGGAAAATCAGTGTTTATTGTGCTGAAGTAACAGATCCGGCACGGTCTGATGGGAAGAATCAGCTGTACAATTCTGAGAGTGCAGCTTTGTTGATATTAACAGATCCGGCGTGGTCTGAGGAGAAATAAATCGGTGAATGGTTGATATACCTACATGAATTTTGGTGGATCCGCTGAGGTCCAGAAAAATAATCAATACGGACTGTGTTGGTTTGGATGTTGATAAATGATCCAGCAAGAAGTGCCCTGGGTCTGGGTCTGTGTGTTGTTCAGTAACAACATGCGCAGTTAAAATTGGGCGCTGTTCCTTCCTCTTTTTAGTTTCAAAACACGAAGGGTGTTTGTTTCACTTTAAGGTTGGATTAAGAATTACTGTGTGAGGAACGGTTTCACTTTTGACTAGGGAAATAATATGCTTACTTTTGGGTCTATGAAAATTGAATTACAGTGAGAAGGGGATCTTCTGAATGTGCAGGTTGTTTGCTACTGTGAGACAGTGGAGAGAACTTACGAAGTTACCTTCTTTCACCAAGTAAGAGTGGAAGATCTCGTAACATTCTGGTGGAGATGCCGGGGTAAAAAGAGTGAGTTTGGACGAGGAAGTCCGAGAAAAGGACACCTTGAGTTGAGCAAGGTGTTTAACTGACTCAGGATTTCAGAGAATCGAGTCAGCTGTGATCTTGAGTTCTGATGGTAAATTGATTTTAAAGGAAAATCAATGTTTACTGTGATGAAGTAATTCTGATGATATTACTAGATGTGCTGTGACACCAGTGAAGAATAAGTTGTGTACATGAGGATATACAATTGTGTTGAAGATTACTGGACCCGGCGAGGTCCATTTGATGAAGTTCTTGGGCAGATAAATGACAAACAGTTTTTCAAGTGTGTGGAGAATTTAAAAAGAAAAAACTGAACTTGCATGTTCTTTGTACTGTGTGGACTTATATCAGAGTTATAAGTCCAAAGGTTATGCCCTGGAGGCCAAGAGTTGTGTTTAAAGAAGAACATGACTTAGAAAAGGACATTTAAGGTCACATTTTGTCTAAGATGGGGAGAATTGTCCCATATGTGTTTATTTCTCTTCTCTTTTAAGAGGACAGACGCAGTTACTGAGTGTTGTCTACTTCCTCTTTCTGATTCTTGAAAGCATGTTTGATAAAATACTCTTAGGAAAGCGTATTTTGAGTGATTCTAAGTGTGTGAATGCTGTGAGTACTCGATTTGAATGATTCTGTGTGATTTGTACAAATAACACAAAAAGAGAGTGTGTGAACAGAGGAAGTCTGGGAGAAAAGTGTGTGCGTGGGAGAAGGGTGTATTGTTTTTACATCAAGATTTAGTAGAACTAAAGTAGAACGTCACAAACAAACAGATAAAAAAAGTAAAATAAAGAGAGAAAATAACTGACAATTACATTAATGAATAGAAAACACACATACACAAAGTGCCATATGTGAAATTATTTTAGGAAAGAATCAGAAGTGAGATAGTTTAATATAAGATGCAATGAAGGAAGCAGCTTACACTCCTTTAATTTCCAGAGCCAGTGTGTCCCCTCCCCTCATAGCACCCCTGCCCACTTGGCCCCCGTATCAGGCGAGTATGGAAGGCTGGATAGCCCATGACGGGTAAGATTCCACCTCGAAACCCTGGGACAACCTAAGGCAGGCACAGTCACGATTACTCGGCCTCAGTCCCTGTGAGCTCAGACTCACTGGTGAGATGAAGTGAAGAAGACGGGACTTCAAGGGTAAAGCCGCTGGGCTGAGGCGGAGAGGGAAATGTCATTAACAATGACCAGTGATGAGCCAAAGAGAGAAAACACTCCCTCTCTTTCTGGTTCAATTGTTCACAGCGCCATGTCTCCATAAACCTGACAAGTGGGCCCTAACTTCTGGCTGAGGACCAGGAATGCTGTTATTTAAGGTAGGAAATCAGAATTTGGGTTAGCAAATTTGGGAAGGAGAAAACTGACTGTTTAAAGGGAAAATTGTGAAGGAGTCTGAAACACTGCAAAGCAACACATGCAAAATCACACACAAAACAGAAAATGCATTAACCTTACAAAGAAATGACAAGCTCGTGATGATTAATGCATAGACATTGATTAAACCCGGCTTAGAACACAAACATACGCAATGAAGATCAGCTTGCTATTTGTATGAGTGATAGAATGGTGTGAATGTTTAATAAAATACACTTGAGTTTGAAGCTGAGGAATAACTCAAAAGAAGCTATATGACAAGGGAGTGAGTTGTGGAAATTAAAGAAAACGGTGATTAAAGTAGTTTTAAAAGAGTGACTTAGGAGTGCTCTCGTACTGAGTGATCAAAACCAGTGATCACTGTAGAAAGAAATAAAATAATTTAATAAGGTGGTAATGTTTGAACATGTATTTCTCTTGTCACAGCAACTTCTTGAGAGATGACTCAGTATGCAAAGTAGTTGAATGACTCGGCACAGGAAAAGAAAAAGAGGAACTTGGGTTTCCTGTCTGACTGTGTGAGTGAAGCTTGCACTGGTGGAGATACTGTGACTGTGTGGCGTTTAACAAGACTTTCTGTGTATTGAGCAGGTGAAATTATGTCAGTTGACTTCGGAGTGTCAGGACCTTGAAGAACTTGTGGCAAAATGTTCTGTGTTTAAGATTTTTGAGGTTGTTGTTGTAGTGATGGATTGATTCGGTCAGTTTACTTTGGATGTTCTTGTTATTTTAATAGAGGGAGTTTGATTAAGCATGGACATGTCTGAGAGGGGCCCATTATTTTTGTAACAGTGCACTTAGAGAAAACCTGTCAGGTGATTTTGTTTTGTGCTTTGATGAGCTAATAATCAGCTCTCTTTTTTTCTCATTTTTGTTCTAAGCAGGCCTGCAACAGTGAATAACAGCGCTGAAAATTCTCGGGAGAGCAAATATAAGGTGGGCTTTCCAGATTTCAACTGGCTGAGGAGAAGCCTACCTGTGATCAGGTCTAAGTCCCTGTCTAAAAGGATTGTAGCGATTCAATCCAGTCAAAAGCATAAAGAACTAGTTTCCTAAAAAAACAAAAAAACAAAAAAACAAAACAAAACAAATGAATGAGCTCATGTTGCTGAGAGTGGAGAATCTGATTATTTGCGCGGGGGTCTCCACTATTAGCAATACCTGGTGTGAATACGTATGAATGGATGTGTGTAAATGGACGGTGACTGGACGGACGAGGTGAACTAAGGTTGGACCGACTGGACACTGAGATAAAGACTGGATTAAGGTTAAACACATGACTGATAACTGTTCTGTTTTAAGTTTTCTTTCTTATAACACAGATTGGATCATAAGTGAGGAAAACTCAGTATGAAATGTGAAGTTCGGGTTAACACACGGGTTTTGTTTACCTGAGAGGAGGATTGCTGAGGTGTGAAATGATATGACTAACCTTTTTCTTTTAATTTTCTAAGCTCAGGTGAAGCATTTTGAGTTTGTGACACATAAGATGTGTCACAAAAGGGGGGGTTTAAGGTTTAATTTGAAATGGGTTTTAGGATCATTTTATGACTTTTGGGGTGTTTGATAATTTAGATATGGTAAAACTGAGGCAGAAATTGTTATTTTCATTTTTAAGTTGAAGGATTAAAATGAACTGAATCCTGTTTAGAAGATAAACTCTTTACACACATAAAGAGCATTGAGATTAAGTAAAGTTAATATAAAGGATAGAGCCCAGAACATGATATTTTGAACCAACTTTGAATAATTAAGGGAACATTAGATGAACACAGTAGATTAGTGAGGTGTAGCAGAGAGAGGCTTTTTGTTTTCTATCCTTTACAGGAGAACAGTCCAGTACCACAGCGACCACAGGGGTGGCGAGAATCTTCAGTTTCACAAAACAGGTCACATCTGGAGTACACGCTGTGGACAGGGCGACCCCGGAGGCAAAGGTGGTGTGGCTGAAGGTGCTCAAACGAAAGTGGAAGGAACCACGCTGGACGGGTCCTTACGAGGTCATTGCCAGAACGACTACAGCAGTTCAACTGAAAGAGAAAGGCGACACCTGGTACCACTGGTCGCAGTGTGCACCCGCACACAAGAGCTTGGTAGAGGAAAACTCGTCTTCAAAGAACACAGGAGTCAACAAACAGAGGCAGAATAAACCCTCTCACCTGTGCAACGGGCCGACCAGTAGTCCACCTGGAAGGCCGAAGAAAGAAGAAGAGCATCGCAGAAGGTCGCCGCGCCACCAAAAGGAGCGGTAACAAATTGAAAGAACTAGAAGGAGTGAAGGAAGTAGATTTCGGGCAGCTCACAGCCCGGCATAAACGCAAGGTGCAGTCTCACAGCTTGATTTATTTGTTTGATTTTTTGATGACAAAATAATTAGGAAACATTGAAACATACAACCCGTTGAGGGGAGAGATAGGGTTCAGCAATTGAAAGGTATTGTTTTGTTGAGCAAAATCTCTTTTGTTATATTTAAACTTTTAACATGGAACACGCCTCTCTGGAGCTTTTCTCCTTAGGGTACCCGTGGAAAAAACCCTTATCCATAGAGACTATGTCAGCTCCCAAACAGACAAAAACAAACTAAAAGCCAGAAATAAACAACTTAAACATAAACAATCACAAAGAACAAACAATACAGAATCCACATCTGAACCAAAGATTAAAACAGTGAAATGTGGATTATTAAATATTAGGTCTCTCTATGTTGCAGGGCGCATTTTGTGAATTGGTCGGACGCGGATGCCAGTCCAGCACAGCACTTCCTGAGACAATAGTTGCTAAAACGGGATCGGTGAAAAGACTAAAGCGCGAGGTGTCAGGTAAAGGTGATGAGTGTCTCAGCACATACAACGCCATAGAATTAAATTATGTTAAAGGGTCCACCAGCTCATTCACGTTTGATTTGTGTGACGTCATTAAGTGTGCAGGAGCTAGTAGCAGCTGGAGAGCATATGATGTGTGGGTCTGTAATCACCCTATGATATGCTCCAGTCATGCTTATTGGAGCCCCTCCTGGGGCAAACACATCCATACATACACAGTAGGTCAGTGGTGCACCTGGGAAAATGTGGTAGGTTGGACAGGAGTAGGATGGCAGCCACATGTGCCGGAAGGCCTGCAAGGAATAGTAATTCAAAGGGTTTATTCTGTTTTTCATAACCCTGTCACCATCTTCTTAGGTCCATGAAACATACTGCCTAAAGCCGAGAGCCCGGGAGGCGTATTCTATCTGGTAATCGGGGTGGACATGTCAGGAACAGATTCGTTTGGGGTAATTAGGGTACACTTAGTTTACCCCAAAGCCTGAGTCGCACTTAAAAACTCAATGACAAATCTAACTGATAAACTAATAATCTCGGCACCAAACACGATAGGGCAAGCAGAGAATGCGAGTTCATTTATGCCAAAACAAGATAACTATACATGTTTCAGGTTTTCTACAGATAATGTAAAGTACCAGGTGGGAGAAATCGACCCTACCCACGGGAAGAACCACGAATAATGTGAGTGACCCGAGCACATTAATTGGAACATGGGCAAGAAGTGGGTTGGTATTATTATTGTGGGCAAAGCACCCTTTTGGTTCGTGTCCCAATGGGAAGCGTAGGGACATGTGCGATGGTGCGACTGGGAGCTCCACTCATACTGATTGGAAATCAGGTAAAGACTATTCAGCGACACAACACACATACCTTAGCAGCCAGACATAAGAGACACATTTTGGCAAAAAGAGGGACCCAGGGTATACATGCATATGACCCCCGCCTAAAAGCTCTCCGACTAGGATAGACTCCATAGGAGTGCCCAGGGGAGTTCTAAACGAGTATAAGCTGGCAGACCCAGTAGCTTCGGGGTTTGAAAGTATATTCCTTTGGATAATGCCTAATAAGAATGATGACTGCATTAACTACGTTCATTACAACTTGCTGAGACTCTCTAACCTTACCAGGGACGCCATGGAAGGGTTTGCAGAATAATCCGACTTCGCTGATGGGAGTGCTGAATCGAATGGCCCTTGACATATTGTTGGCAGAGAAAGGGGGCGTGTGTGCTATGTTCGGAGACCTATGCTGTACCTTTGTCCCCAATAATACTGCCCCAGATGGCTCAGTAACCCGAGCTCTGGAGGGCCGGAAAATTTGTCTAAAATGATGCATGAGCACTCAGGTACCGGAAACCCAGTGGAGTCCTAGGTGGCATCCGTGTTTGAACGGTGGAAAGGTTTGGCTATGTCAGCAATGGTTTCATTCACTACACTTTTAGGGATACTGGTCACCTGTGGTTGTTGTGTCATTCCTTGTGTCAGAGGATAGTTGGTAAAGGTAGTGGCAAGGGAAGTAGAGCCCAGAGCGGTCGTTCCGGTGTTCCAGTGTCCATTGAGGAACTTAGATGCCATAGAGTGGGCTGAGGAGTGATACAACACGAGGTGTGGTGACATTCCTTTTGGAATGTCAAAAGAGGGAATGTGGAGATTGTAGAATGTTTAGCTTATTTTAGAGTTTAGAAATGTGTTATCATAGAATGTAGAACTATTGTAGAGACATTGATACTGCCCTTAAAGTAATAAAGGCCTCACTGTGTTGTGAACTTAGGAGTAGATTGTAGGAGGCCTCTCCCCCACTGAGTGGAAATTCCCCAGAGGATGTTTTAGGGTGGGGGTCTCAACATTTATAACTGGATAACTGTGGTCTGGAAGGGAGAGGGGTTTTATGACCTCTAGGGAGTTACCTACACCCACAGTGTTTTAACTGTCACGCACACACATCCACACGCACACTCACTCATGT
This sequence comes from Simochromis diagramma, assembly GCF_900408965.1. Classification (NCBI taxonomy): domain Eukaryota; kingdom Metazoa; phylum Chordata; class Actinopteri; order Cichliformes; family Cichlidae; genus Simochromis; species Simochromis diagramma. The sequence continues at coordinate 8,378,938 of NW_024386835.1, read as the reverse complement.
GCACTCACACATACACACAGGTATGCGTACACAGTCACACACGAGCACTCATCTAGGCACGCGGGAACGCGCACATGTAGGCATTCACAGGCTCGCACACACACAAGTGAAAGTATGTAAACATAGTACTTAGTTTTATGGCACCTTGTAGAGGGTTTAGAAGGGGGGTCACTGATACAAAACTGCATGTAACAGACAAAGGAGTTGAGATCTGCAGAGGAGTTCCGGGGTCCTGTACATCTCCCTTCTAGAAGGTGTAATCAATAGGTATAATCAATAAGTGTGATCAATGAGTGTGAATTAATAAAAGTGTTGTGAATTGACTACTGAGTCCCCGGTGTTCTTTCTGGAGGCCTGAGGAATCTACGAACCGGGTGAAACTGTGAAAAGGTAACAGGATACAGAAATTCTTTTATTGCTGCCATATAATCTGCATCATTATAATTGCATTAATAACATTCTTTACAGCATTATTTCATCTAATAATATTTCTCACAGTATTGATATTGCATTACAGTTGTTTATTGAAGATGTCCATTTGAGGATCCTTCCATTATGTTAACTTTTATTACAAGTACGGTTAGAAATATTTTATACACATTGCATATCTGTGCTTATTTTGAGTTGATGTTCGGTTCATTAAGGGTCTTAAGCTTCACTGGCGTGACTGTCCAGGTGATACATGCTGAGGGAAACTAGAACGTAGAAGGATAACTGCAATGCATGCTTACAGTACATATAATACATATAATCTAGGAATGTGTCCGGCCTGAGGCCTTAACTCATTTGGTGTATTACTATATTTTATTCTACTTGGTAACAGATGATCAGAGTCAATAATTAGCCTCAGAGACCCTGAGGGCTTGAAGTTTACTACCTTGTATGGAAGGTGTTATAGAAACGAGAAGTTCTATGTCTGCTTATAGCCATTAAAAATGTACGATTAACTGTGACTAATGTCTGGAACCTATTTTAATCTGTAATTGACGCCATGGGGGGGCGTGTACCCCACTGCTTTATAAGTGTCCACAACATGTATTTTGGTCAGAAGACATATGTTGATGTTTTCTCCGGGCTGTTAATAAACTCAACGTTTGATTGCACTTTTCTGGGGCCTCCGTGGTTTGTGACACTGCTCTGCATTGATCGATTTCGCGACAGGACCACCACCCCAGTCTGCCAGTCCAGGGGTACTGCCCCTGATCTCCACGCAACATTGTAGAGGCGTGTCAACCAGGACAGCCCTACAACATCCAGAGCCTTCAGGAACTCGGGGCGGACCTCATCAACACCAGGGGATCTGCCACCAAGGAGTTGTTTAACTGCCTCAGTGACCTTGTCCCCGGAAATTGGCGGGTCATTCCCCTCATCCCCAGACTCTTCCTCCTCCTCAGAAGACATGTCAGTGGGATTAAGGAGGTCCTGGAAGTATTCCTTCCACCGCCTGACAATTTTCTCAGTCGACGTCAGCAGCGCTCCACCAGCACTATACACAGTGCAAGTAGAGCACCACTTTCCCCTCCTGAGACGCCTGACAGTTGTTACGTTATAATATTATTTTATGCCATGTTATACCCCTAACTAAAGATTGTGAATTATTATGTAGTTTTAGTTTGCATTATTCTCCTGAATTAGAAGAAGCTGATAACTATTGCATTAGTTAAACTGATTTGCATTACATTAGACTGCTGATTTATTGTGGATGAATGATATTGTTTTATGATGTTATAAGAAATACTGTTTGCAGAAAGTCATCGCCTTATTTGTCTGATTAGAAGAGAACAGAATATACTGGAGTTTTCTGCCCCAACTCAGCAGGAGCAGATAAACGGGGAGCCAAGGTCGTAGCTTAGGCGCCGTGTGAGAGAAAAGCATGTGAATGTTTAGGCTTTTATGATAAGGTGGGAGAACCAGAGGCTATAAGAGTTTGAGCAGTGCTCCACCATTTTGAGATCTGAGGCTGTCTGCATCAGTGTCCATCTCCCACGTGTGTGATCATTAAAATCATCGTTTGACTTGACCCGGCCGGACCAGTGTTGTTATTGTGGTTTTTCCTCTTGTCTCCATCCCCAATATTTTGAACCATAACACAGTTTGCCAGAATCTCTTGCAATGGACAACCGTTGCAAGAGCTTGGTTCGCATTGCCGACAATAAGTCGGACTTGTTCCCGGTGGGTGATGGGCTCCGCCAGGGCTGCCCTTTGTCACCGGTTCTGTTCATAATTTTTATGGACAGGATTTCTAGGCGCAGCCAAGTGGCGGAGTGGGCTTTCACTTTGTTGGCCTCAGAATCTCATCTCTGCTTTTTGCAGATGATGTGGTTCTGTTGGCTTCATCGGGTCTCCAGCTCGCACTGGAACGGTTCGCAGCCGAGTGTGAAGCAGCGGGAATGAGGATCAGCACCTCCAAATCTGAGGCCATGGTTCTCTGCCGGAAAAGGGTGGAGTGCCCACTCCGGCTCAGGGGATGAGTTCCTGCCCTAAGTGGAGGAGTTCAAGTATCTCGGGGTCTTGTTCGCGAGTGATGGGAGAAGGGAGCCGGAGATCGACAGACGGTGTGGGGCTGCAGCTGCAGTAATGCAGACGCTGCACCGGTCCGTTGTGGTGAAGAGGGAGCTGAGTGTAAAAGCGAAGCTCTCAATTTACCGGTCGATCTATGTCCCTACCCTCACCTATGGCCACGAGCTGTGGGTAGTGACCGAAAGAAGGAGATCGCGGATACAAGTGGCAGAAATGAGGTTCCTCCGAAGGGTGGCTGGCCTCTCCCTTAGAGATAGGGTGAGAAGTTCGGCCATCCGGGAGGGGCTCAGAGTAGAGCCGCTGCAACTCCACATCGAAAGGAGCCAGCTGAGGTGGTTCGGGCATCTGACAAAGATGCCTCCTGGGTGAGGTGTTCCGGGCATGTCCCACCGGGAGGAGGCCCCGGGGCAGACCCAGGACACGCTGGAGAGATTATATCTCTCGGCTGGCCTGGGAACGCCTTGGTGCTCCCCCGGATAAGCTGGAGGAGGTGGCTGGGGAGAGGGAGGTCTGGGCCTCTCTGCTTAGGCTGCTGCCCCTGCGACCCGGCCTCGGATAAAGCGGATGGATGGATAGAATGTAAACAACAGAATCAGAATGAAAAGAACTCAATTAGAATGACAAGAACTGAATTACAATGAAAAGAACAGAATTTGAATGAAAAGAACTGGATTAGAAGGAAAACAACGGATTTTGAACAAAAACAAAAGAATTAGAATGACAAGAACGGAATTAGAATGAAAAGAACTGAATTAGAATGACAAGAATGGAATTTGAATGAAAACACCGGAAGTTGAAAGAAAACAACAAAATTTGAATGAAAACAACAGAATTAGAATGAAAACAACAGAATTTGAAAGAAAACAACAGAATTAGAATGAAAACAACAGAAATAGAATGAAAACAACATAATTTGAACGAAAACAACAGAAATAGAATGAAAACAACATAATTTGAATGAAAACAAAATAATCAGAATGACAAGAACGGAATTTGAATGAAAAGAACTGGATTAGAACGAAAACAACGGATTTTGAGCGAAAACAACAGAATTAGAATGACAAGAACGGAATTAGAATGAAAACACAGGAATTTGAATGAAAACAACAGAATTAGAATGTAAAGAACTGAATTAGAATGAAAGAACAGGCCAGCCGAGAGTTAAAATCTCTCGGCTGGCCTGGGAACGCCTTGGCGTTCCCCCGGATAAGCTGGAGGAGGTGGCTGAGGAGAGGGAGGTCTGGGCCTCTCTGCTTAGGCTGCTGCCCCCGCGACCCGGCCTTGGATAAAGCGGATGGATGGATAGAATGACAACAACAGAATCAGAATGAAAAGAACTGAATTAGAATGAAAAGAACAGAATTAGAATGAAAAGAACAGAATTTGAATGAAAAAACAGAATTAGAATGACAAGAATGAAATTTGAATGAAAACACCGGAAGTTGAAAGAAAACAACAATATTCAAGGAAAACAAAAGAATTTGAAAGAAAACAACAAAATTTGAATGAAAACAACGGAAGTTGAACAAAAACCACAGAATTAGAATGACAAGAACAGAATTTGAATGAAAACAACAAAATTTGAATGAAAACAACAAAATTTAAATGAAAAGAACTGGATTAGAAGAAAAACAACAGAATTTTTAACAAAAACCAACAGAATTAGAATGAAAACTGTCACGGACTGCCGGGGCAGACCGTGTGGAATGAGTAGAGGACCCAAGAGTAGACAGAGGTGAGGACACAAAACTGGATTTCGAACGAAAAGCGAGCCTTTATTGTGGCTGAGGACATGGAGTGCAAACAAGGCAAAAGCGTAGTGACAAAACTAAACTATAACTAAACTGGGAAAGTGATACCAGGATAAGCTATGAAGACACAGGAAATCATAACTATGAACACAAGGACTGGCTGTGACAACATGGAGGGTTGGGAACACAGACGACGCGACACAGACTGCATGAAACACCGAGACTAAATACACATGAGGGATGATCAGGGGAAGTGGCCACACATGGGAGCACAGCTGACACACATGAACCTAACGACAGGACAGGAGAGGTGAAACTAAATACACTGACATTGAATACAGACTTTCAAAGTAAAACAGGAAACATGGAGATTAGACATGACATGAACTAAACATAACCACACAGACATGACTCATGACAGGTAGATGCACTGTGAGGAGAAAGTTGTTTAGAAGATAAAGAAACTCACAACTCAGATATCTATTTTTTACATGCGCATGGGCGGCCACGGTCTAATCTGCTCTACACCAGAGTGTGCACAGCAGACGTGACACAGAAAAACCGCCCAGGGCTTTTAGAGCATCCTTTATTTATACTTGACCCTTCAAGGAAGTAGGAGTGACATGTTCAAAATACAAAAACATTTCCATAAAAGGAGAAAGAGACCGTTAGCTTGCCTGTTAACAAAGGAGGTAATAATAATAATAATAATAATACATTTTATTTAAATAGCGCCTTTCAAAGCACCCAAGGACACTGTACAACAGATAAAAACTGGAAATATACACAATGATAAAAATAGAAGATAAAAGTTAAAACATACAGAAATTTAAGAATAGGCAATTTTAAACAGATGAGTTTTGAGGGTGGACTTAAAAAGAGAGAATGAACTAATATTTCTGAGGTCCGGGGGTAGGGAATTCCAAAGTCGAGGGGCAGAGCAGCTAAAGGCCCTCCCTCCCATTGTGATCAGACGAGCAGAGGGAACAGAGAGAGAAAGAGAAGATGAAGATCTGAGGCAGCGGGATGGGAGCTTCATCTGTAATAAGTCAGAGAGGTACGGTGGAGAGAGAGAATGAATAGCCTTGAATGTATACAGAATTATTTTAAAATGGATGCGAAATTTGACCGGGAGCCAGTGAAGTTGCTTCAGGATTGGGGAGATGTGGTGGGTAGAAGAAGTCCTAGTAATAATACGGGCAGCAGAGTTCTGGACATGTTGGAGCTTGTTGATAGATTTTTGTGTAAGACCAAATAATAATGAGTTGCAGTAGTCAATTCTAGAGATAACAAGATTATGGATGAGAATGGCAGTGGCGTGAGGTGTGAGGAAGGGGCGGAGGCGATTAATGTTACGGAGTTGGAAATATGCTGCACGTGTAATATTATTGATATGTGAGTTAAAGGATAATGTGCTATCGAGAATGACACCCAAGCTTTTCACAGAGGGAGAGATAGGGACCAGCGAGTTATTGATGGTGAGAGAGAAATTGTTAATTCTGGATAGCAGTCGTTTAGTGCCAACCAGAAGAAGTTCCGATTTATTGCTGTTGAGTTTAAGAAAGTTGGAGGAGAACCAAGAATTAAGTTCAGCTAGACAGAGGATGAGGGAGGGTGGAGGAAGAGTAGAGTCAGGTTTGGTAGAGAGATAGAGCTGGGTGTCATCGGCGTAGCAGTGGAACCGAATATTATATTTACGAAAAATATGTCCGAGTGGAAGAAGGTAGATGATGAAAAGAAGGGGCCCGAGGACAGATCCCTGGGGCACCCCAGTGGATAAAGGAGAAAGCTGAGAAGTGAAGGATTTTAATTGAATGAACTGAGTGCGGTCAGATAGGTATGATTTAAACCAGGCTAGTGGAGTGTGAGAGAGACCAATAGAAGCTAATCTGCTAAGGAGAATGGGATGAGAGATGGTGTCAAAAGCTGCACTCAGATCAAGGTAGTATGTATAGAAATTCAGACATTCCCATAAAAGCAGAGAGAGACCGTTAGCCTGCCTGTTAACAAAGGAGGTACTATGTATGTCACAGCATTCCTCTGCACCTCTGTTTTCACTCCCTTTTCCTGTGGTAGTTTCAATTCACAAGCTCTTCTTCCTTTAAATGAAGCTACAACTAAACACAATTCATAAAATTAAAAATCTTTCATCATTCCCTCCTGTTTGTAGCTGAAATTAAAGAGATACATCAATGTGTTTCAGATACAGACCCTACATTGTGAGTGCTTTCGGTCTGGTCGTCATAAAATGTATATCATTCAAACATAATCATTCATCACTAGGGATGAGTATCGTTTAGGTTTTATCCGATACCGGTGCCAAATTGGTACTTTTGAAACGGTGCCGGTGCTCAAACGGTGCTCAAACCAGTGCTTAAAGAATGGAGAACACAAAATTGGTCCAAAAACCTCTTATGTTCAGCTGTTTTTTGTAAAAAGATAACAATGTTAGCCTTTTCTGCAGCTATAGGGCATATATGGTATCACTCTTGGCTGGAAGCAGTGCTTAAACAATGGAAAAAACACAAACTTTATCCAAAAACCTCTCATGTTTAGCCGTTTCCCTCTTTTTCTTTGGTCATTTTAGCCTTTTTGGCCAGGGTGAAGGGAGTATCTGCCATCAAACAAGAAGACAGCCGCATGTAGCTATGATGATGTTTGCTAGTTCACCTTACCTGCATTAATGTAATAACGTGGTTAGCCTACTCAACGTAAATTACACACGAACAACATTAAGCTACTCACGCAGAGAAGAACGGCTGCTGCTGCATCATCATCCATCATCATTTCTGCTACACTGGCAGGGCTAGGGGCCAGGACTCTATTCTTCGTGTTTTTGGGGATGTTGCTAACTCCGGGTCTGATAACAGGCACCACACCCGAGGTAGATGTGCACGGTGTGAGGTCTCGCAGCAAGCTATCAAATACAGCGCATTTCTTGGCTTTTAAAAAAAAAACGCTATGCGTCGCCAGGTGTTTCATCGGATTTGAGGTGTTACCTCCTTTGACAGTAGAGATGGCACGATACCACTTTTTTATGTCCGATACCGATACCGATATCATAAATTTGGATATCTGCCGATACCGATATGAATCCGATATAGTGTTTTTTAATCAACAAAACTGTTTTTTAAATATCTTGCTGCATTTTGTAGAAGTTCATACTCAAGTTTAAAACAACAACTACACTAAAGCTATTCTGTTATACCTGTATGCAAAAAAAAATATTTCATAGTTCAGCAATACTGATCAATCTGATAAACTTAAACCTACACCATCCTCCCTATTCTGGTATTTTAAAGAGTACTTAGCATAAATATTAAGCAACCTAACTAATAGGGTTCCAACTCCCAGCAACAACAAAAATAAATAAATAAAAAATAGGGAACCACCCCTCACGCTCCACCTCATGATGCTTAATCGACGTAATCAACCTTAATTTGATGCAGTGTGAAAAAAAAATGCACAGAAATCAATTATTTTTCAAGAAATATTAAATAGATTCAACATCTTTCTTCAACAAAATTGCAGACTGCACAGATGGTACCTTCCCAAAGGAAAAAGTACTATAGCTTACTAGGGTATATATCAAAGGTGGGACCAAGTCATTGTTTTGCAAGTCTCAAGTAAGTCTCAAGTCTTTATCCTCAAGTCTCAAGTCAAGTCTCAAGTAATGTCAGGCAAGTCAGAGTCGAGTCTCAAGTCACTGGTGTAAAAGTCCGAGTCAAGTCACAAGTCTGAAATTTTGAATTTCAAGTCCTTTCGAGTCTTTAAAAAAAAACGAAAAAAAGCATGTTGCAGTTATATGCTAAATGTAAATATTAGACCATGTAATTTTTAAATCTGTGTTTTTCTCAACACATGACAAAATAGTGAACTTAGAAAATATACACAAATTGTGAAATTGCACCTCTTTAAAATGCAGCTCAATTAAACCTAGCTCCAAGAATAATTTTCACCGACAGTTCTGAGATAAGCTGCATGTTATTCTTGGATGCGGTTGTAGGACCGGCTTTAAAATCGCATGACAAAAATATCATACACATTAAAAAAAACTGCATCACCAACGTAGCCTGGACAACATTTGCTAGTTAGATGAAGTCAGCTATCTCATCGTAGCATATTTATATGCATATTTATAATCATACGGTTCTTGGAGTGAGTGCATACACTCATGAAGTTTAGTAACTTCCGGTCACTGCAACAAGCCCAGGTACAGTTTACCGACGGATGGGTACAGGACCTTGAAATGCACCGTGTAGAACGAAAGACCATCGTACGTATCATAAGTTTACCAGTCTCACAAATTGTCGTCATAAATACACATTCGTTAACCGTTTATTAATATAACCTTTGAGCTCAAGGGTAATTAATTAGTAGTGGAAATAATTTCTGGTAGCATCACAGAAATGTAGCAGTGACAATAATATTGTATGCTGTAATCGTACTGGGCAATTAGTGATACAAAACAACTGTTTTATCCTGTGAATAAAAGTATATGTTTTTGTCAGTGTACCATGGTAATAACACAAGCGAAACGCAATATTGTGTCAGGACAATTCACTATTTATGCACAATAAACAAAGGAGCATAGCGTGACAATTTCTGTTCAGCGCCAGACTTGCTTGTAACCTATATCACCAATTATGTTAAGAAAAATGGCGCATTAACTACAACAGCAGACTGACCTTTGTGGAAATGCTTGGAGCAGACTAACCTGTGAGCTGGAGTGTTCTGGGACGTTATATTTTGTCTTTGAATGGCTGCAATCCAGTCGCGTCTTTGTTACTTCGGAAACATGGCTCGAACAATTTCTCTTCAACGACGTAATCCGATAACAACCGATCTCTTTACCCGTCGGCTTCCCGTGGCTGTCATGCGACCGGCTATTGCAGTTAATAATACAACAGCTTCTTGACATTTTTGTGTTTCTTTTTATCGCTGTATAACTGATTTTAATTGAAAGCCTGCGTGCGCTAGAACCGCTTGCCACGAGTTCCCAGAATCCTTTGCGGTTCTACCCGTGAATGACGTCACATTTTCAATCTCTATATAATATGCATGTTAAATTTTATATTTGGGGTGAAATATCAAGTCTTTTCAAGTAAACCGGTTCAAGTCCAATTCAAGTCCCAAGTCATTGGTGTAAAAGTCCAAGTCAAGTCACAAGTCTTAGAACATTTTTTCAAGTCAAGTCTAAAGTCATAAAATTAATGACTCGAGTCTGACTCGAGTCCAAGTCATGTGACTCGAGTCCACACCTCTGGTATATATATTAGACTTAATAGTCACTATATACAGTAATTGACTTCTATTCATTTTACATCAGATTAAAACTTTGGGTGTAAGATTCAGATAAATATTAAATAATTAAAAGCGAGACATTTTAAATGAGAATAAGAAAGAAAAGTGTGTCTTTCTGCCCCCTTTTCCCTGTTCATGCCCTATCGGCCCCCCTGGCTAAACTTTGCTAGATCCGCCCCTGCACAGTTACAGCCGTCAGCTGCGTAGAAAAAGATCCTCGAGTAGAAAGTAATATTAAATAAATTCTAACAACAGCTGATCAAGCTTAAACGTGCTGCTGTTGTTTAGCCGCTGGTTTCCTCTTTCTGGTGCAAAGTGGGCCAAAAGCAAACAAGAGAGACGGAGTCGCGACAGAAAAGCCGATCAGCTGATCGTTAAGCAGTTTCATGATTGAAGTAGCAGCCGGAGAGCGAGAGGCAGTCGCTCGTTAAGCTTAAGCAGGAATGCTTTACAAACATTCAGAGATGGACTTACACACTTGCTTTACTTCTCTCGGGATAACTTTGTCGGAGATGAAATGCCGGGTTGCTAGTGAAGCTCCAAATGCTATCCAGACCACCAACAGGTCCCGCATGCCACAGCCGCTCTATCACGTGATGCATACTGCTCCGACGTGCTAACGTTCTGAGGTGAGTTACGGCGTGTTGCAAGTTTTGTGAGGTGCTTTCGTGATATTTAATGGATCGGATTAAATTTTTTATTTTTCTCCGATATCCGATCCAGTAATTTAGGTCAGTATCGGACCGATACCGATACGTAATATCGGATCGGTCCATCTCTATTTGACAGTATCACAGTATCAGCTTAAAGCACTTGTTGCAGGCTGCTGAGTTTGCATATTTTGCCGTGAAGTACAGCCAGACTTTTGACCGCTTTGCCTTGGGCATTTTTAATCTGCAGCTCTGCTCTAAAAGAACGTACGTACCTGGACCCGCCTACTATCCTCGGAAACGTAAAATGATTGGCTAGAAGTGTATCACAGCTCAGGAAAAAAAAGCACCGAAATAAAGCACAGAAATGTGCGCTGCTTTTCGGTCTGGTTACTACCGTTTATGTCAGAACCGGTGCCACCGGTACCCATCCCTATTCATCACATTAGTTTCATACTCATCGTCTTCTCCTTCTTCTTCATCTGGCACAGTGACATATGCAACAAGAGATTGTGATATCATTCTTGATACCATTCCTCTTACACAGGGGATAATGCATGTAGTAAAGATACAAAACATGATAAGTATTAGGCCAAAAAACATCAAAACCTTAAACATCAATGTTCTCCATGAGCCGCTCATAAACCAATCCCACCAATTACTTTGTGAATTTGCCCAATCGGTTCCCTGTGCCTGTTGAACATTTCTAAGTAATTGTAGAGCATTTGTCATGTTATCAGAATGCACATTCTCTGGAATATATGTGCAACAAGTTGTATTGAACAAAACACACAGTCCACCCTTTTCTGCCAAGATCATGTCCAGAGCAACTCGGTGTTGCATAACAGTTATTCTTATGGCATCAATTTCCTGATTTTGCTCGTTGTTGATGGTGGTCGATGCATTTAAAAACAGCCCAAAACGATAATCTAGAGTTTCAATACGCAGGGCATGTTTTCCAACTCCAATCCATGGAAATATTGCATGGACAATCTTTTGCCCAGTAGTCCATGTTTTAAATTCTTTCGGTACGTCAGTGCCCCACACGGAATCATGTGGCTCCACTTGCTGGGCTTCTCGTTTCCTTCTTGTAGATTGGAAGCTCTTGATTGCCGTTATCTTGAATGTGTGGTCAGAGATGAATATAGGGGCGCATGTGCCTGTCCACTGCTCTGGGAGTACGAAATAGGCACGCTGTCCACATAACCATGCCATTCCCTGTACCCAATAGGTACCGTTAGATGGACCGTTGTTCTTCACTGGGCCACCAAGTGTATGTGTATACGTTCCTACACAGTTCCTGGTGGTCCCTAAATCAATGGTTCCTATCGTCTGGCGATAACATCTCAGATGCTCCCATTTTATTGGATTGTCTAGGAACACCGGGAAATGCAGTGCTTCATGTCTTTGTTTAACCTTCAAGTTAACCCAAAACAATTGGTCACAGGTGCCATCTCGAAGTCCAATAGTCAGGGGGTCGCTGTGGTTTAAGACAATTCCTGAATATTGATAACCTAGACTGGCAAAGCTTGCTGCGCATGTCACTTGAGTCATGTTCATAGGTCTGCCATATAATGTAGCATGCTATGTTGTAGCAGGCATGTGTGAGCATATATAACAATCTTTTCCTTCTGTGCGATTATATATGTATCTATACCAGGCGTTGTTCATCCAGGGATGGATGTGGTCCTGTGTCACTTAGAATAGAATAGAATAGAATAGAATAGAATTCAACTTTATTGTCATTGCACATGCACAGGTACAGGGCAACGAAATGCAGTTTGCATCCATCCACAAGTGCTTTAGTGATATAGATATATTACAATATATATTAGCAATAATATAGATATGTGAGTATATTACAGAAATGGGTCTATTATGGTATGTTATAATGTACACGGTATGAAGTATGTTGTGAATATTCTATAACTATAAGTATGTACAGGCTGTAGTGAGTACAAGCTATGTACAGGCTATGAACAGGATATAAATATGAAAAACTATACAGAATATGAAATAAATAACTTTACAGAATCTGAGATATACAGCTATACAGAAATGGGAACTATGCAAGTTGTAAACAGTTGTAGGATTAAAGATTATCGAATGTACAGAATGATTATTTACACAGAGCTATACAGTAGTGCAGTTAAGATAAGTGAGGGTGTAGATAGTTTCTACAGAGGCTATATAAAGTGCTAGTGGTTGTGAGTGGTGGTTCAGTCCATGTTATTATTGTGTGTTTGAGGGTACAGTTGTCCATTGTGGTGTGTGTATGTTCAGTCCATGAGTTTAACGTGGGTCAGATGTCAGGAGGCAGAGTTCAGGAGTCTGACAGCTGTGGGGAAGAAGCTGTTCCGGTACCTGGTGGTCTTAGTCCGGAGGCTCCTGTAGCGCCTCCCAGAGGGCAGGAGGGTGAAGAGTCCATGTGATGGGTGACTGGGGTCTTTGATGATTTTCCCAGCCCTTTTCAGACACCGCTTCCTGTAGATGTCTTTTATGGCAGGAAGTGGTGCTCCTGGCGATGCGCTGGGCAGTTTTCACGACCCTCTGCAACGCCTTCCGGTCCGAAGCAGAGCAGTTCCCAGTACCAGACTGTTATACAGTTGGTCAGGATGCTCTCGATGGTGCAGCGATAGAAGTTCACCAGGATGTCTGAGGACAGGTGGTTCTTCCTCAGAGTCCTCAAGAAGAAGAGGCGCTGGTGAGCCTTCTTGACCAGCTTGGAGCAGTTGGTCGTCCAGGTGAGATCCTCGGAGATGTGGACTCCCAGGAACTTGAAGCTGCTCACACGCTCCACAGCCGTCCCCTTAATGTGGATGGGTGGATGTGGGTCAGCATTCCTCCTGTAGTCCACGATGAGCTCCTTGGTCTTCTCGGTGTTAAGCAGCAGGTTGTTTCTGTCGCACCACTCAGCCAGACGATCCACCTCCTCCCTGTAGGCGGCCTCATCGTTGTCACTGATGAGGCCAATCACCGTGGTGTCATCTGCAAACGTAATGATGGTGTTGGAACCATCAGCAGGTCTGCAGTCGTGGGTGAAGAGGGAGTAGAGGAAAGGGCTCATCACACAGCCTTGTGGTACACCGGTGTTCATTGTGATGGTAGATGAGCAGTGGTTATCCAGCCGGACATGTTGGGGGCGGTTGGTCAGGAAGTCCAGTAACCATTTGCAGATGAGGGAACTGATGCCCAGGTCTGTCAGTTTCCTGATGAGTTGTGAGGGGTGGATTGTATTGAATGCTGAACTGAAGTCTATAAACAGCATTCTGGCGTAGGTGTTGTTGTTGTCCAGGTGTGAGAGGACAGAGTGCAGTGCGATGGAGACTGCATCCTCTGTGCTCCTGTTCTGGCGGTATGCGAATTGGTGGGGGTCCAGGGTGGGGGGGAGACAGGATTTGAAGTGTGCTAGGACCAGTCTGCTCTAAGCACTTAGTGATGATGGGGTGAGTGCTACTGGGCGGTAATCATTGAGGCAAGATGGGTTGGAGTTTTTGGGTATCGGGACGATGGAGGTGGATTTGAAGCAGGCCGGTACCACAGCGTGGGCCAAGGACAGATTGAATATGTCTGTGAGCACTCCTGCAAGCTCCCCAGAACACGCTCTGAGAACACGCCCGGGGATGCCATCAGGACCTGCAGCCTTGTGGACATTGATCCTGCTCAGCACCGCTCCTACATCGGTGGGGGAGAGAGTCAGAGGTTGGTGGTCTGGCGTCATGTCTGCTTTGGTTGTGGTTGTGGGGTTCCCTCGCTCAAAACGAGCATAAAAGTTGTTGAGCTCGTTGAGGAAGGAGACATCAGAGGATGCGGGGGAGGGTTTGGTGGTCCTGTAGTCTGTAATGGTCTGGAGTCCTTGCCACATGCGTCGGGGGTTGGAGTTGGAGAAGTGTTCTTCTACCTTCTTTTTGTAATGGTGTTTGGCTTTTTTGATGCCCTTCTTTAGATTAGCCCTGGCTGTGCTGTAGGCGTGTGCATCTCCTTCAGCCAGGTGCGAGTTGTCATATGTCCATGCCCTTCTATGTAGGTTGGCTTCTTGATCCTTTACGTGCATCAGGGTCCATGCTGTAAGCAGCAGGGCCAAGGTGGTAAACAGAATAATCTTCATGATGACCAGACACACCGATTTACTCTGGTGAGTAGACTACAGGCGAGAAGTAGAAGGCGGGATATACCCGATCAGCCCTCCCTTCACCTGTAGATCACCAAAGAGTCGGGGTGGTGGTGTCTTTAGGTTGTGCTGTCACTCACTTCCACTTTTTTGCAATGGCTCTGGTGGATCCAAGAGGGCCTCTCAGTGATTTTGCAAGCTGTTGGCGTCGTTAGGAGTACTTGGTATGGACCTTCCCACCGGGGTGAGTTCCAATTCTTTCTCTGGAGTACTCGTATAAGGACCCAATCGCCTGGCTTTAATCTGCAAGAGATTGGAGAGGAATCACACGGCAGTTTATTGTTCAACACAATGTTCTTGTTTTTTAGTAGCTTTACCATCCATTCTGCTAAAGTTGTCTCTCTAACAGATTTATCTATTGGTTCACTTGTTATTGGTAGTGGAAAAGGTCTCCCATGAATTATTTCAAATGGTGTCAATTTTTGGGAGCCCTGAGTTAGTCTCATCCACATTTTTACTAGACCTATGCACTCTGGCCATGGTCTTTTTGTTTCTTCCATGCATTTCCTCAGTCTTTGTTTTATAGTGCCGTTAGTTCTTTCTACTAATCCTGCACTCTGAGGATGGTATGCACAATGATTTTTAATGTTAAAATCTAATACTTCTGAAACTTTTCTGATAACTTCGTTGACAAAATGTGTGCCATTGTCAGATCTAATCAATGAAGGAATGCCATAAGTGGGAATAAAATGATTACATAAACATTTTGCAACGGAGATTGCATCATTCCTTTTTACTGGATATATCTCTGGCCAGTTTGAAAACACATCTATAATCACTAAAGCATATTTTGATCCTTGACATTCATTCAGTTCAATAAAATCCATGTGGATGGTGTGAAATGGATGAGGTGGTGTGGGGAACTGGCCTCTCTTAGGTCTTAAATTTCCTTGTGAATTGTGTTTTTGACAGATTAGACATGTTCTTACAAATTATTTCGCTGAAGTTTCCAAATTTATAGTGTAGAAATGTGTATTAATTATCTTTAACATCCCTCCTGTTGACACATACGTTATACCATGGGTCACTAAGGCTGCTGTTTTGTGTAGAGACTTTGGTAATATTGGTTTTCCATCACAAACCATTAAATCATCTTTTAGTTGTGCTCCACATTTCAGCCACTTGTTCTGTTCAGTGGTTGTTGCAGCTTTTTGTTCGTCTCTTAGTACGTCAAGTGGTATTTGTGTACAACGTTCGGATGTTAGAAGCGTTATCGTTTGTTGTGCAGCCTGCTTTGCTGTTTGGTCTGCAAAGTTATTTCCTTTTGTGACAACAGAGTTGTCTTTTTGATGTGCCACACATTTACAAAGTGCCAATTGTTTTGGCAAGGTGATCACTTCCAGTAGAGTCTTCAGTAGGTCCCCATGTTGTACTGGGTTACCTGTGGATGTGACCATACCTCTATTTTGCCAAATTCTCGCAAAATGGTGTACATACTGGCTATCAGTGTGAATATTTATAGATTGGCCTTTGTGTAGTTCACATGCTCTTATAACTGCTTTCAGTTCTGCACTCTGTGCTGAGTGTGAGGGTGTAAGAGGTTTTGCTTCAATCACACTGTCTGCTGTAGTTACTGCATAACCTATGCAGTTTTGGTCAGTACTACTTTTAGATGCTGAACCATCTACAAAAATATCGCTGAAACCAGGTTGTGGCGTGCTGTGGATGTCAGCACGTGGTTTGGTGTCTTCATCAAGCTTTTCTATACAACAGTGTGGGTCACCCTGTCCTGGCGTAGCTAAAAGTGTGCTTGGGTTTAGCTGGCCGCATTTTTCAATCTGTATATGTGACTGTGATAACAAAATGCCAAAATAGGATAGTTGTCTTGCATGAGTCAGATATGATAAGTTGGCTTGCAACAGAATAGAGGTTACTGCATGCGGTACTCTAATTATTAGAGTATGACTTAGTACAATGTCAGCTGACTTTTTTACTGCTTCTGCAGCTGCTGCACAAGCTTGTACACATGTAGGTAATCCTGTGACAACAGAGTCTAATTTACTGGAATAAAATGCCAATGGCCGTTGTTTTTCGCCAAAGGCTTGGGTTAACACAGCTTTCATGTACTCTGCTCCTCCATCTACATGCAGGTAGAATGGTTTGTCATAGTCTGGTAGAGCGAGTACAGTGTTTGTTTGTAATGCATTTTTTAAATCTATAAATGCCCTCTCTGCCTCTGGAGTCCACTGTATTTTATCCTTTAATGCTAAGTTTTTTCCATAAATCACGTCTTGTAACGGCTGAATGTCAGCTGCATAATTTGGAATCCAGGTCCTGCAGAAATTGCAGAGACCCAAGAAACTCATCATTTGCTGCTTTGTTAAAGGTTTTGGGGCATTTTGCACAGTCACTTTTCTACTATCTAGTAGTTTCTTTCCTTCTCCCGTGAGTGTATGCCCTAAGTATGTAACCTTTGGGCTCCACAACTGCAGTTTGTGTTGCGAAACCTTGTGCCCTTGTTCAGCCAAATGTTTTAACACAGTTAAGGTGTTCACTTTGCATTGCTCCTGTGTGTGTCCTGTTACCAGGATGTCATCTACGTAAAGCAGATATTGTCCCGGTGCAGGTAATGTACACAGTGACATAGATTGTTTCAATGCTTCGGCATACAATGTTGGGCTATTTTGAAACCCTTGTGGTAGCCTTGTGTATGTGTATCTTTCACCATTAAACGTGAACCCAAAAAGATGCTGTGAGTCAGGGTGCAGGGGCACAGAGAAAAAAGCGTTTGACAGATCAATCACTGAGAACCACTGTTCTTTTGGTGTCACTTGATTTAATATTGTACAGTGGGGCAAAAAAGTATTTAGTCAGCCACCGATTGTGCAAGTCCCCCCACTTAAAATGATGACAGAGGTCAGTAATTTGCACCAGAGGTACACTTCAACTGTGAGAGACAGAATGTGAAAAAAAAATCCATGAATTCACATGGTAGGATTTGTAAAGAATTTATTCGTAAATTAGGGTAGAAAATAAGTATTTGGTCACCTCAAACAAGGAAAATCTCTGGCTCTCACAGACCTGTAACGTCTTCTGTAAGAAGCTTTTCTGTCCCCCACTCGTTACCTGTATGAATGGCACCTGTTTGAACTCATCACCTGTATAAAAGACACCTGTCCACAGCCTCAAACAGTCAGACTCCAAACTCCGCCATGGCCAAGACCAAAGAGCTTTCGAAGGACACCAGGAAAAGTATTTTAGACCTGCACCAGACTGGGAAGAGTGAATCTACAATAGGCAAGAAGCTTGGTGTGAAAAAATCAACTGTGGGAGCAATTATCAGAAAATGGAAGACATACAAGACCACTGATAATCTCCCTCGATCTGGGGCTCCACGCAAGATCTCATCCCGTGGGGTCAAAATGATCATGAGAACGGTGAGCAAAGATCCCAGAACCACACGGGGGGACCTGGTGAATGACCTGCAGAGAGCTGGGACCAAAGTAACAAAGGTCACCATCAGTAACACACTACAACGGCAGGGAATCAAATCCCGCAGTGCCAGACGTGTTCCGCTGCTGAAGCCAGTGCATGTCCAGGCCCGTCTGAAGTTTGCCAGAGAGCACATGGATGATACAGCAGAGGATTGGGAGAATGTCATGTGGTCAGATGAAACCAAAGTAGAACTTTTTGGTATAAACTCAACTCGTCGTGTTTGGAGGAAGAAGAATACTGAGTTGCATCCCAAGAACACCATACCTACTGTGAAGCATGGGGGTGGAAACATCATGCTATGGGGCTGTTTTTCTGCCAAGGGGACAGGACGACTGATCCGTGTTAAGGACAGAATGAATGGGGCCATGTATCGTGAGATTTTGAGCCAAAACCTCCTTCCATCAGTGAGAACTTTGAAGATGAAACGAGGCTGGGTCTTCCAACATGACAATGATCCAAAACACACCGCCCGGGCAACAAAGGAGTGGCTCCGTAAGAAGCATTTGAAAGTCCTGGAGTGGCCTAGCCAGTCTCCAGACCTCAACCCCATAGAAAATCTGTGGCGGGAGTTGAAAGTCCGTGTTGCTCGGCGACAGCCCCAAAACATCACTGCTCTCGAGAAGATCTGCATGGAGGAATGGGCCAAAATACCAGCTACTGTGTGTGCAAACCTGGTAAAGACCTATAGTAAATGTTTGACCTCTGTTATTGCCAACAAAGGTTATGTTACAAAGTATTGAGTTGTATTTTTGTTATTGACCAAATACTTATTTTCCACCCTAATTTACGAATAAATTCTTTACAAATCCTACCATGTGAATTCATGGATTTTTTTTTCACATTCTGTCTCTCACAGTTGAAGTGTACCTCTGGTGCAAATTACTGACCTCTGTCATCATTTTAGGTGGGGGAACTTGCACAATCGGTGGCTGACTAAATACTTTTTTGCCCCACTGTATGTGGATTGGCCACCACTGGTGGTACTGTTTTTGTAATGCTATTAATAGCACGAAGGTGATGTACCAAACGAAACTTTCCTGTATTCGCCTTTTTTATTGGAAAAATGGGAGTGTTACATGATACTCTATCTGATTTGATTAAAATTCCTGCTTGTTCCATATCTGCGATTACAGGTTTAATGCCTTCCATAGCTCCTTTAGATAATGGATATTGTGGTTTTACAGGTCTATGTGAAGTAGTTGTTTCCACTTTTATTTGATCTGCATTTTTTATCAAACCTACGTCGGTCGAACCTGAAGACCATAACTCATCAGGCAATTGCTCTAGCTCTGGGTACGTTTCTATTGTTAATGAATGTCACTCATTATCATTCTGTGCATAGCTGGACTGGCCATCGGGCATACCGGGCATTTGTCCGGTGGGCCGCTGGCAATTTTTTGTTTTTATGGGCCGATCAATTTTTTTTTTTTTGGAAGGGTATAAATAATGAAAGGCCAATTGGTCATGATCGACTCTGGGCTGGACCAATTACAGCTGAGGAGGTCGGATGCACCCTCCCCCTTGTTTAGTAATCTTATAGACAAACTAAAGAAAATGGAGAACAAAAAAAGGAAAGGAGGTGCAGAAAAAGATTAGGGCCAAAAAGAAACAAGCCCTTCAGGCAGACGCTGCCAAATGTGTAAAAATAACTGAATTGTTTGGCGGTAGCTATGGCATAGCTTCCACAGATTTAGCAACATCAGCAAGTGGTGGAGGCCAGCAGGTGGATAAGGGAAAGGGGAGAAGGGAGGAGAGACCCGAGGCAGCTGCCGGTCATAGTGGCAGAAGAAACTGAACTTCAGGTAAGAAGTTATGACCTGCTGTCTATCTGTGTCAGATATATACCAAGTTTAGTTGTAGTTTGTTTTCGTTGTGCTGACTTTTTACAGTCGCTTAGAATAACTGGTACTGCGTACTAGCTAGCATGACGGAGTTTATATACTGCTGGGCGGGTGCTATGAAGTTACTGATAGTAAATTTTATTTTATGCTTAAGGTTAGTTTCTCAAACTCCTCAAAATCTTAACAAATTGTGCCAATCCTTACATGTTGCACCAGGCTGATTTATCATCAAAAGTGGAGAAGTCTGTGACAGAGGAGACAGAAGACCAGCAGAGAGAGATGGAGCAAGAGAGAGAAATAAAAGAGCAGGAGAGAGAGATGGAGATGGAGAGATGACTTTATGTCATCCATGAGGGATGCATTTGACATACGTTTCACATATTATAGCCCAACAAGTTACTTATAGCAATTTAAATACGAGCAATCAGTTTTTGGCAAATACCGGAAATCAGTTTTTGGCAGACAATCACTTTTTGGCACAACACCGGCTATTGCAGTTAATAATACAACAGCTTCTTGCCATTTTTTGTGTTTCTTTTTATCGCTGTGTAACTGAGTTCAATTGAAAGCCTGCATGCGCTAGTACCTCTTGCCACAAGTTCCCAGAATCCTTTGCGATTTTACCCCTGAATGACGTCACATTTTTGGTGGGCCGGTCTCTAGTCAAAATGCCTGGGCCGATTTTTTGTCCCAGTCCAGCCCTGATTCTGTGTCATACAGACGTTTGCACCGTCCGATAGATGAGTTGTGGGTGTTGTTGTCATTACCCATCCTAATGTGTAGCGCATGCATTTTGTCCTTCTGCCTTGTAGCCATCCTTCCTGAGCTTCCCCTGTTTTCTCATAACTGTCAGTTTCTACACTTCTGAGGACCCGCCCTAAGTCTCTCCAGTCTGTGTTATCATTATGAGCCACTGACACATGTGGGTTTGGCATCCTGTTTACTTCCTGAATTTTCTCGCTCTGTATCACTGAGCACACTGCATTTCCACTTTTTGTGACATAGAGGTGCTGCAGTATTAAACGTTGTGGGCCTAGTCTGTGGATCTGTGCATTATATTGAGAATCTGGGCCTGGGCTTAATTTATATTGCAGTGTGTTGTGATACTCTGTATAAGGAAGTACAGCAGATGTAGGTGGCAAATACATTTTGGCTTTTTGTTGTAATGGCTCTAGTGAGGGAAGATCTAGGGTCCAGTAGTAATGGGGCTCTGGTCCCGCTTTACAACCATTTGGGCGTGGTTCGATGCTTTCTATTTCTTCATCATTTAGCATTAGTTCTGCATGCATGCCTTGTTTTCCTGGCACTACTCCTATCTTTAGTTTTTTTAGTGCGTCTCTTCCTAACAGATTCACGGGGCATGACGGGTCATAGATGCACTGATTTTTGCATGATCTACCGCTGTCTCTTAATACTAAAAATAAAGGTTTTGTCAATCGTTGCACTGTAGTGTGACCTGATACTGATTTTACTATTAAAGTATCTTCCGAGAATTGTACTTCCTGTGGTTTTTTGTTCAAAACGGTTTTACAAGCTCCTGTATCACATAACATCTGCACTGGCTTGCCATTCACATATACTGTCAGCGTAGGTTTGCCTTCTACTTCAGAAACTAATTGATGGACATTAAATACTTCTGCGTCACTTTTGTCATTTTCATTTGGCTTTTTCTCATTTAGTCATTCATTTAAATATTGCCATTTGTCTGTTTTATGTCTGCAATCTCTGGCGAAATGCCCTTCCTTGCCACAATTCCAGCACGTACTATCTCTTTCTTCACTTCTTTCGTGTAAGTCCGACTGTCCTACGTATCTCTGGCCCTTTCCTCTAAATCCTCCTCTTCCTCTGCCTCTATTTCCTCTCCTCTGTCCCTGTCTATTACCTCTAAATCCTCCTGAGAATGCGATAAACCCTGTTTCTGGATCTAATATGAAAGTACCTGTGCTTGCAGTTTTTTTCTTTATTACACAGAGCGCGTGCTCGGCATGTTGCAATGCGTCGGCTAATGGTCCCGTATTCATTGTGACCCAATGTTTTTCAACGTGGGATTTCACTGAGGGTAGCAGGCCATTCAGGAATGCATTTTTTAGCTGCTGTTGGTAAGGACCGTCGGGACCTTCATTATAATCCATTCCTGAATGTTGCCTAAAAACCGGACGCAGGCGATCTAAAAAATCGGACCCTTTTTCATTTTCTTTTTGTTTCACTTCGCCAATTTTGACATAGTCAGCCCTTGGAGCTAATCGTACTCTAATGCGATCATATAAATTTGCGACGGCGGTTTCTAGGTCTTGACTTACAGGTGTTAAGGGCGTTCCATCAGCGGCGCTACCTGTGAAATCTCCCCTAACCGTTCCCATTTTTAAACCTAGTACGTCTTGTATTACTTGGAACATTTCATGACCATTTAAATACCACTGTCTTCTGATCAATTCTATCGCATCTCTCCAGGGTATGAAACCTTCATTAAGAGGGGGAACGTCTTTTAACACATTTTGCCTATCTTTTTGCGACCACGGCCGAAACACGAACACATTTGGGTTATCATCACGTTGTGCCTCTCCATCTGCTTCACCTTCCCCTGTGGGTTGGCCGTATCTGGGGTTTGGTACTGCTATCATGGGAAAAATGCCGGGAGGACCAGGTGGATTGACATCACCTCCCATATCTCGTCCGTAACAATCTTTTCCTATTTTTTCCTGTGGATTTTCACCTCGTGCCATTTTATCTAACATGTTTTGTGCCTCTGCATAAAGACCAGACTGAGGTCTAAACAGATCACAGGATAGTTTAAGGGGGGTCGCAGCAGCGGGAGTGGGGGTTGGCTGTGCAGCAGCGGAAGTGGGGGTTGGCTTCACAGCAGCAGGAGGGGGGTTAACTTCAGTATTGATGCTGCTCCAGGGAGTGGTGCATATGGTGGGGGGTTTGATGCTTCTGCTTTTTCTTTTTTCTTTTCTTGTTTCTTTTGTTTATTCTCACATCGTCTATCTGCCTCTCGCTTCCATACTTGGAAATATTCTAATTCTTTCGTGCGTTTTCCTTTTTTCTTTAAATCTTTTGTCTCTCCTAGTTCTTTCAGTAATGCTCCTTTAAGTTGTAATAATGCAGATGGGACACATTTTCCTTCCCAGGTGGGACATTTGGTCTTTTTAGGATTTCTCCATCTTTGCACACTAATTTGTCCGGCGCCTGGACATTTTTTTTCTAACCACTGTTCGTCAACAGTAAACTTAGTGGGCTGATTACCCATTAAACAGAACTGCAGAGCCTTCTCTGGTATTAGACTTAAAGAGTGGTTATTAACACGCCCTTCTACTCCAGCTATTCTGGAGCGGTGTCAATTTTATGAGATGAAACTCAACCGTTCTCTTTTGTCACCAGTACTTCAGCTACTGACAGGAAATAAAATGACAATAACAATGAGAGTGATTCAGCAGCGTATTGTGCTGTTCAAATCAATTCACTCTCAACACACAGAAAGCACAAACATTTATACAGACATTTTACACAGTCGCGCAGACCTTTTCGGCAGGTCAGTCCTAAAAATTCCTAATTTGAGATCCTTTCGGCGGATTAATCCTTAAGCTTTTATTTTGAAAATCCTTTCGGCGGATTAGTCCTTAAGCTTTTATTTTGAAAATCCTTTCGGGAGATTAGTCCTTAAGCTTTTATTTTGAAAATCCTTTCAGCGGATTAGTCCTTAAGCTTTTATTTTGAAAATCCTTTCGGCGGATTAGTCCTTAAAAACTTTTATTTTGCAAATCCGTGCAGTGGATTAGACTAATTACATCCTTTCGGATAAGACCTAGCTTCGTTTTACGCGAGTGTAAGTGAGTGGTTTCTTTACCTTCCCAAGATTCTCGGGCTATGTTGAAAGTCAGCCACTGGATCCCAGCGCCATGGACCACTTAATAACACTGGCCAGAACCCGAATTTCACGTCTCTGGACTTTCCACTCCTACCTAGAGGAGGCTGTCGACAGGCTTTTCAGTGCAGCTTCCACGACGCCAGGATACAGCGGCCGATGCTTCCTCCTCCGGCTCGAAGGACCAAGAAAATGTGAGGAGAAAGTTGTTTAGAAGATAAAGAAACTCACAACTCAGATATCTATTTTTTATATGCGCATGGGCGGCCATGGTCTAATCTGCTCTACACCAGAGTGTGCACAGCAGACGTGACACAGAAAAACCGCCCAGGGCTTTTAGAGCATCCTTTATTTATACTTGACCCTTCAAGGAAGTAGGAGTGACATGTTCAAAATACAAAAACATTTCCATAAAAGGAGACAGAGACCGTTAGCTTGCCTGTTAACAAAGGAGGTAGTATGTATAGAAATTCAGACATTCCCATAAAAGCAGAGAGAGACCGTTAGCCTGCCTGTTAACAAAGGAGGTACTATGTATGTCACAGCATTCCTCTGCACCTCTGTTTTCACTCCCTTTTCCTGTGGTAGTTTCAATTCACAAGCTCTTCTTCCTTTAAATGAAGCTACAACTAAACACAATTCACAAAATTAAAAATCTTTCATCATGCACGAACCAAGGAGACGGAGTACAGGGGAAGATGACAGAAGCGACAGCATGAACTTGACAACACAAGACACACAGACATAAACACATGAAGGGAAAGGAAGGCTTAATACAAGGGTAATATAATTACAAATGAGCTGGAATAACTTAATGAACCTAAACAAACAATAAACATCAAAATAGACTAAACACAAAACACTGGGTCGCACGACCCAGAACCATGACAGAAAACACAGGAATTTGAATGAAAACAATAGCATCAGAATGAAAACAAAAGAATTAGAATTAAAAGAACTGAATTAGAATGAAAAGAACTGAATTAGAAGGAAAGACAGTATTAGAAAAAAGAGAACAGAACTTGAATGAGAACAACAGATTTAGAATGACAAGAATGGCATTTGAATAAAAACACCGGAAGTAAAAAAAAACAACAAAATTTGAATGAAAACAACGGAAGTTGAAAGAGAACAACAGAATTTGAAAGAAAACAACAGAATTAGAATGTAAAGAATGGAATTTAAATGAAAATAACAGAAATAGAATGAAAAAACATAATTTGAATGAAAACAACAGAATTAGAATGAAAAGACTGGAATTTGAATGAAAACAACGAAAGTTGAATGAAAACAACGAAAGTTGAATGAAAACAACAGAATTAGAATGAAAACAACAGAATTTGAATAAAAACAACAGAATTTGAATGAAAACACTGTAAATTGAAAGAAAACAACAGAATTAGAATGAATTAGCTGGTCCAGTGTTCCGCGACCAGGACGAAAACCGCATTTTTCCTCCTGTATCCGAGGTCCGACTAGCGGACGAACTCACCTTTCCAGCACCCTGGCATAGACTTTCCCAGGGAGGCTGAAGAGTGTGATCCCCCTTCTTAAAGATGGGGACCACCACCCCTGTCTGCTAGTCCAGGGGTACTGCCCCTGATCTCCACGCAACATTGTAGAGGCGTGTCAACCAGGACAGCCCTACAACGTCCAGAGCCTTCAGGAACTCGGGGCGGACCTCATCAACACCAGGGATCTGCCACCAAGGAGTTGTTTAACTGCCTCAGTGACCTTGCCCCCGGAAATTGGCGGGTCATTCCCCTCATTCCCAGACTCTTCCTCCTCCTCGGAAGACATGTCAGTGGGGTTAAGGAGGTCCTCGAAGTATTACTTCCACCGCCTGACAATTTTCTCAGTCGACGTCAGCAGCGCTCCGCCAGCACTATACACAGTGCAGGTAGAGCACCGCTTTCCCCTCCTGAGACGCCTGACGGTTTGCCAGAATTTTGCCAGCTCTTGCAACGGTTGTCCGTTGCAAGAGCTTGGTTCGTATTGCTGGCAATAAGTTGGACTTGTTCCCGGTGGGTGAAGGGCTCCACCAGGGCTGCCCTTTGTCACCGGTTCTGTTCATAATTTTTATGGACAGGATTTCTAGGCGCAGCCAAGTGGCGGAGTGGGCTTTCACTTTGGTGGCCTCAGAATCTCATCTCTGCTTTTTGCAGATGATGTGGTTCTGTTGGCTTCATCGGGTCTCCAGCTCGCACTGGAACAGTTCGAAACCGAGTGTGAAGCAGCGGGAATGAGGATCAGCACCTCCAAATCTGAGGCCATGGTTCTCAGCCGGAAAAGGGTGGAGTGCCCTCTCCTGGTCAGGGATGAGTTCCTGCCCCAAGTGGAGGAGTTCAAGTATCTCGGGGTTTTGTTCGCGAGTGATGGGAGAAGGGAGCCGGAGATCGATAGACGGATTGGGGCTGCAGCTGCAGTAATGCAGACGCTGCACCGGTCTGTCGTGGTGAAGAGGGAGCTGAGTGTAAAAGCGAAGCTCTCAATTTACCGGTCGATCTACGTCCCTACCCTCACCTATGGCCACGAGCTGTGGGTAGTGACCGAAAGAAGGAGATCGCGGATACAAGCGGCAGAAATGAGGTTCCTCCGAAGGGTGGCTGGCCTCTCCCTTAGAGATAGGGTGAGAAGTTCGGCCATCCGGGAGGGGCTCAGAGTAGAGCCGCTGCAACTCCACATCGAAAGGAGCCAGCTGAGGTGGTTCGGGCATCTGACAAAGATGCCTCCTGGGTGAGGTGTTCCGGGCATGTCCCACCGGGAGGAGGCCCCGGGGCAGACCCAGGACACGCTGGAGAGATTATATCTCTCGGCTGGCCTGGGAACGCCTTGGTGTTCCCCCGGATAAGCTGGAGGAGGTGGCTGGGGAGGGGGAGGAAGAATGGAATTTAAATGAAAATAACAGAAATAGAATGAAAAAACATAATTTGAATGAAAACAACATAATTAGAATGAAAAGAACAAAATTTTAATAAAAAAAACAGTACTAGAATGAAGAGAATGGAATTTGAATGAAAACACCGAAAGCTGAATGAAAACAACAAAATTTGAATGAAAACAACAGAATTAGAATGAAAACAACAGAATTTGAATAAAAAAAACAGAATCAGAATGAAAACACCGGAAATTGAAAGAAAACAACAGAATTTGAATGAAAAGAACTGGATTAGAAGGAAAACAGCAGAATTTGAATGAAAACAACAGAATTAGAATGACAAGAATGGAATTTGAATGAAAACACCGGAAGCTGAAAGAAAACAACAAAATTTGAATGAAAACAACAGAATTTGAAAGAAAACAACAGAATTAGAATGACAAGAACAGAATTTGAATGAAAACAACAGACATAGAATGAAAACAACATAATTTGAATGAAAAAAAATAGAACTAGAATGAAAACAACAGAATTTTAATAAAAACAACAGAATCAGAATGAAAACAACGGAAATTGAAAGAAAACAACAAAATTTCAATGAAAACAACAGAATTAGAAGGAAAACAAGAGAATTTGAAAGAAAAAAACAGAATTAGAATGATAAGAATCGAATTTGAATGAAAACACTGGAAGTTGAAAGAAAACAACAAAATCTGAAGGAAAACAAAAGAATTTGAAAGAAAACATCAATATTCGAATGACAAGAACGGAATTTGAATGAAAACAACAAAATTTGAATGAATTACAACAGAATTAGAAGGTAAACAACGGATTTGGGAACGAAAACAACAAAATTAGAATGACAAGAACGGAATTTGAATGAAAACAATAGAATTAGAATGAAAAGAACTAAATTAGAATGAAAAGAACTGAATTAGAATGAAAAGAACAAAATTTGAATGAAAATACAGTATTAGAAAAAAGAGAAAAGAACTTGAATGAGAAAAACAGAATTAGAATGACAAGAATGGAATGTGAATGAAAATACAGTATTAGAAAAAAGAGAAAAGAACTTGAAAGAAAATAACAAAATTTGAATGAAAACAATGGAAGGTGAAAGAAAACAACAGCATTTGAAAGAAAAAAACAGAATTAGAATGACAAGAATGGAATTTGAATGAAAACACGGGAAGTTGAAAGAAAACAACAGAATTAGAATGACAAGAAAATAATTTGAATGAAAACAACAGAATTAGAAGGAAAACAACAGAATTTGAAAGAAAAAAACAGGATTAGAATGAAAACAACAGAAATTGAAAGAAAACAACGGAATTAGAATGAAAAGAACAGAATTTGAATGAAAACAACGGAATTAGAATGACATGAACGGAATTTGAATGAAAAGAAGTGGATTAGAAGGAAAACAACGGATTTCGAAAGAAAACAACAGAATTAGAATGACAAGAACGGAATTTGAATGAAAAGAAGTGGATTAGAAGGAAAACAACGGATTTCGAAAGAAAACAACAGAATTAGAATGACAAGAACGGAATTTGAATGAAAACACAGGAATTTGAATGAAAACAACAGAAATAGAATGAAAACAACATAATTTGAATGAAAACAACAGAATTAGAATGACAAGAACGGAATTTGAATGAAAACACTGGAAGTTGAAAGAAAACAATAAAATTTGAATGAAAACAACAGAATTTGAAAGAAAACAACCGAATTCGAATGACAAGAATGGAATTTGAATGAATACAACAGAATTAGAGTGGAGACATGGCAGGGGAGGACGCTGGACAGACCCGGTGTACCTAAACACGTAGTGAGGGTGTGCTTGGAACGTCTAGCAGAGGCCCCAGTCCGCGAGATCTTCAGGTGAAAGAAAACAACAGAATTTGAATGAAAAGAACTGGATTAGAAGGAAAACAACAGATTTTGAACAAAAACCACAGAATTAGAATGACAAGAATGGAATTTGAATGAAAACACGGGAAGTTGAAAGAAAACAACAGAATTAGAATGAAAACAACAGAATTTGAAAGAAAACAACAGAATTAGAATGACAAGAAAATAATTTGAATGAAAACAACAGAATTAGAATGACAAGAACGGAATTTGAATGAAAACACAGGAAGTTGAAAGAAAACAACAGCATTTGAAAGAAAACAACAGAATTAGAATGACAAGAATGTAATTTGAATGAAAACACCGGAAGTTGAAAGAAAACAACAAAATTTGAATGAAAACAACAGAATAAGAATGACAAGAACGGAATTAGAATGAATACAACTGAATTAGAATGACAAGAATGGAATTTGAATGAAAACACCGGAAGTTGAAAGAAAACAACAAAATTTGAAGGAAAACAAAATAATTTGAAAGAAAACATCAATATTCGAATGACAAGAACGGAATTTAAATGAAAACAAAATTTGAATGAAAACAACAGAATTAGAAGGTAAACAACGGATTTCAAACGAAAACAACAAAATTAGAATGACAAGGGGTCCGTTCTTCGTACCTCGCTAAGTAGGTTAGCTGGATTAGATTGTTGACGATTTCGCGTGATCTTGGATCGTTCGGTTCCCCGAAGCTCATCCGGGACTTGCTGTCATAGCAACAGAGCCGTAAGCGTAAACCTGCTCAGGAGCAGGTTTACTTTATGTAAACAGGATTAGATCACGGCCACGCAGGTATGTACGCTTCATTTATACGAAAGCAACAGCGATATTCCACCACTGTTTCACCATAAATAAATAACATCAATGTAACTAAAGATAATGCAGCACTTGATCCTGTTATTGATGTCACACAGATACATACAGGTCATTTCCTAAAAAAGGGAAATGTACTATTAACATTCTATTACATGTATGTGATTATTACAGATGTAAGTCATATTTCAGAGTAGTAATTGTAAATCACTTCGTGTAATCAAGATGAGAGACCACGGCTATAAAAGCGAAGGTGGATTTGGGAAGCCTGTCGCAGCCATGTCCTGTCCGTTTACGCGAGCCACCCATTGCAGGAAGGTGCAAGATTGATAAGGAGAGTTTTCAGAATTCAGCGTATATTGCGGGATAGACAGGATCCTTTAGCTCAGCGCGACAGTGTGCTCATAGAGAGATATCGATTTTCCCGTGAGGGTATTATTTACTTAACCAACTTGTTGACGAGGGGGTGCAGGACCACCACCTGTCTTTTGTTGATCTGCCCTTTTCTTGGTTGCTGTTATGAACAAACAAACAGAGTATTCCAGGGTCTCTTTCCAAGAGACGAAAAGCAATATAAGTGATAAATATTACCATTCTGTAGAATATTCTTATATTCCACTTTTACTTGTTCCCATGTTCTAGTGGGTCCTGTTGTGGCTCTAATGTGAAAGGGGATATAATATAACATAATATAATATAATGTAATATAATATTGGATAATATAGTGTAATATAATAAATCTACCCTACCGCCTACTGGTGTTGGCCAGAGGGGCCGATGGCGCGATATGGCAGCCTGGCTTCTGTCAGTCTGCCCCAGGGCAGCTGTGGCTACAACCGTAGCTGCCTCCACCAGTGTGTGAATGTGAGAGTGACTGAATAGTGGCATTGTAAAGCGCTTTGGGTGCCTTGAAAAGCGCTATATCAATCCACTCCATTATTATTGTTATTATTAAATTACTTACGAGTTTAATTTGTCAGCAACTTTCTGCCAGCCCTCTCTCCTTGCTTTTGCAGCATTTGCAGTGTTCCCTTGCGTTCTGATTAAACTCTGAAATTCCTGAAATCCCTCACTCAAGAGTTCTTGCTCTGCTGCCGAAAAATACTGAGCGCGCTCTTCGACATTTTCGCCGACCAATCAGAGGGTTGCCGATCAATGTTTCTACTATCGATGCGTAGCCCCTTTTACGACACCCAGTGATCTCACATTACTTCATCCAGCTGTACTGATCGTCAACAGCAGGTGTGTTCGGGGAACCGGATTAGCGAGCTCACAGTTAGCGCGATGGTTTGGTCTTGGATGTGTCATTTGATCTTGGATGTAGTAAGCGACGTACGAAGAACGGGCCCAAGAACGGAATTTGAATGAAAACAATAGAATTAGAATGAAAAGAACTGAATTAGAATGAAAACAATAGAATTAGAATGAAAAGAACTGAATTAGAATGAAAAGAACAAAATTTGAATGAAAATACAGTATTAGAAAAAAGAGAAAAGAACTTAAATGAGAAAAACAGAATTAGAATGACAAGAGTGGAATTAGAATGAAAAGAACAGAATTAGAATGAAAAGATCTGAATTAGAATGAAAAGAACAGAATTTGAACGAGAACAACAGAATTAGAATGACAAGAACGGAATTTGAATGAAAACAAAAAATTTGAATGAAAATACAGTATTAGAAAAAAGAGAACAGAACTTGAATGAGAACAACAGAATTAGAATGACAAGAATGTAATTTGAATGAAAACACCGGAAGCTGAAAGAAAACAACAAAATTTGGCGTCTACACTATGGTGTGAAGACGTGTTTCCCGGGGCTCCGCAACGCAGTGACAAAAATATTGTTTTAAGACGCATCCGCACTTTCTATATCAACCCTTTTTGCCGCTGGGCACCCGCTCTTTTATTTATTTTCACTTTTTCACTCTCTGAGGTCGGGAAAGCTACTTTTGACAACTTCTGGGAAAGGCCGCAGGAGTTTCTTTCCTGGTTGGCTGTGGTAACCTTAGCGGCTCCGTCCGGACAATCACGTTCTCTCACTAAAAGTCCCACCATTTAACCTTTATTCTTTTTCTGCACAATGGCAGATAAGAGGGAGCAACGTCGAAAACGGGGTCAGGCTGGCGCGGGTGGTTCACAGAGCCCGGAGCTGGGTCGCGAATCTCAACGTGATGCGGCTATCACAGAGAGCAGCTACGAGCAGGGTGCGGGCGCACCGCTCGGCGAAGTCACATTTACCAGAGCATTGGAGGTTCTGAAACGGGACATCTGCGACAAGCTTGAATGCAAGATTGATACGGTTACCCATACACTGAGTTAATGCTCAAGGGACCACCATTAAAGATTTGGAGCTTTCAGCTACAACCTGCAGTGACAACCTGACTTCTCTTCAATGTGCTGTAAGTGTACTAACAGAGGAGGTCAGACAACTGCAAGCTAAATGTGTAATATTCGTCTTATTGGCATCCCCGAGGGTTTGGAGACTTCTAACCCTATGGAGTTTATTTCCCATCTCCTGCAAGATCTTCTGAAGCTGAATGAAGCACCTCTATTAGATCGGGTTCACAGGTCCCTTGGACCAAAGCCCAGAGAGGGAGCGCCTCCTCACCCACTCCTCATTAGAGTCCACTACTTCCATGTCAAGGAACAGCTGCTACGTCTTGCAGGGGCAAACTCTCCTCTACTTTACCAGGGCAGAAGGATCTCCATCTTTCCAGACTTCACACCTGCAGTGGCTAAAAAACGTTCACAGTTTACTGGGGTCAAGCGCCTTCTGCACTCTTGTCCTGGGATCAAGTTCGGCCTGTTCTATCCTGCGGAACTGAGGGTGACACTTCCAGATGGAGTTGTACGTAAGTTTACTGATCCTGCGTCTGCCACGGACTTTGCCAATAAGATCCTGGGGGGCCCTGCCTCTCAGGGCACATAAGTGTCTTAGCCCATTGGGCTGATATGTCCATCTTGGTTAATTTCTGTGAAATATTCTATTCTATTTTTTTTCCCTCTTTCTTCACTGTTTTTTATTTTTTATTGTATCTTATTGTATTTTTTTTTAAGTAACATACTTATGTTTATTTGAGGTGAGCTTGATTTATAGGATGTGTCTTGTTCTAATATATTTTCATACAATCCTTGATTTGTCTCTGCCTTGTATTGCAAGGAGCTTGAACTCAACTGGGACTTCGAATGGTTGGGAGGAAGTGCTCAGGGTGTGTTTGGTGGGGGGTGCGCGCATCTTGTTAGGGAAGATGCTTCAGCATTTAGGGGGAAGTTTGGGTGTTCTTTGTTTTTTATGTTGTACTGTTCTGTTCACTGACTTTATTTTTTCTGTGTTTTTCATCGGTCAGCTTTGGTTTTTTTCAACCTATGTTCTAACATGGTATCGCAATTAAATACTAATAATCAACAAGCAGGTCACTCGTTTAAGTTCTGTAGCTGGAATTGTAAAGGTCTGAATCAACCTATTAAAAGGAGCAAGGTCCTCCATCATTTGCAATTTTTGGGCGCCCAGGTTGTGTTTTTACAAGAAACACACCTAAAAATTTCAGATCATTTTAGACTTCATAAGGGGTGGGTGGTGCTGCTATTTTAATACACAAATCAGTGCCATTTGTTTCTTCTAATGTTATAGCGGACCAGAATGGTAGATTCAATATTGTGAGTGGTAGTATTTTGAACACTAAATTCATTTTTGTCAATGTCTATGCTCCCAAGTGGGACGATCCAAATTTTTTTAGCACTTTTTTCACTAAAATTCCTGACTTGTCTTCCCACTATTTGGTTCTTGGTGGCGATTTTAATTGTTGGCTCGGGCCGCTGGATCGATCCTCAAATAAGCCTGGTAGGCAATCCAACTCTTCCAAAATTATTAATATGTTCCTTGAAGAATTTTCTGTTATTGATGCCGGGCGTTTTCTCAACCCCACACGTAGAGAGTACACCTTTTTCTCCCCTGTTCATCATACATACACTCGTATTGATTACTTTCTACTGGACAGTCGACTTACTTCACAGATTTGCTCTTGCTCTCATAGTGTTATTGTCATTTCAGATCATGCTCCGTTGACTCTAGATTTGGCAGTGGGCCAGAGTTCTCCACCAGCTCCATGGCGTTTGAATACACGCTTGCTGTCAGACGATAAGTTCATCACATTTGTGAATTCCAAGATAGACTTATTTATAGAGACAAACATTACACCCGGAATATCACCCTCCATTTTGTGGGAAACGTTTAAGGCTTTTATCAGGGGACATATTATATCTTATGCTGGTTTTGAGGCAAATCAAAGGAAAGCAAAGTTGTCCGAGCTCATAATACGCATATCGCAATTAGATGAGTTGTATGCTGTCTGCCCAGCACCAGAGGTCTATAATGACAGGCTGTCTTTGCAGACTGAGTTTGATCACCTGTCCTCTGCTCGGGCTGAAGAGATGTTGTTGAAGTGTCAGTACTCCCAGTATGAGTATGGGGATAAGGCCAGTAAACTGCTCTCCCATCAGCTTCGTAGTGCAGCAGCTGCACATTCCATTCCTCGGATTCAGACATCAAGCGGTGTTTCTACGGATCCTAAAATAAAATACTTTTATTCATCTCTCTATGCGTCTGAGTGTGCAATTAGCACTGAGGCTTTGGACTCCTTTTTCAATCATCTTAAGCTCCCATCAATTGATCAGACACACAGCCTTCAGCTGGAGGGACCAGTAACTGTAGAAGAGATCCTGCAAGCTATCAGCAAATTGCAGTGTTCTAAGTGTCCCGGTTTCCTGTTGAGTTCTATCGTAAATTTATGCCTAAACTGGCTCCGCTCATGATAAATATGTATAAGCATTCACTGGAAGTTGGATCCCTCCCACCCTCTCTACTGCAGGCATCTATATCCTTGATCTTAAAAAAGGATAAGGATCCATTACAATGTGGCTCATACCGTCCCATTTCTTTGTTAAATGTGGACTATAAAATCCTTGCTAAACTTTTAGCGATGCGTGTGGAAGCAGTCTTGCCATCTGTAATTAACCCGGATCAAACTGGCTTTATTAAAGGGAGATATGCCTTCTCTAACCTTAGACGTTTGTTTAATGTTCTTTACAATCCCTCAGACTCCAACAGCCCTGAGTTTGGGATCAGTTTAGATGCTGAGAAGGCTTTTGACAGGGTCGAGTGGGGATACCTTTTTATGTTCTGGATAAATTCGGCTTTGGTAAAATAATCATCTCCTGGTTGAAACTTCTTTATATTTCCCCGCTTGCCGCTGTCAAAACAAATGGCACATGTTCTGACTTTTTTCCTCTGTTTAGGGGGACTAGGCAGGGCTGTCCCATGTCACCGTTGCTCTTTGCAATTGCAATTGAGCCCCTGGCCATATCGCTGAGATCAAACCCAGGTATCACCGGGGTTACTAGAAATGGTATAGAACAAAGGGTCTCCTTATACGCAGATGATTTGCTTCTTTATATCTCAGAACCAGCATCCTCATTTCCTTTGGTGCTCTCAATACTTGAACAGTTTAGCCTTATTTCTGGCTATAAGTCGAATCTCGCTAAGAGTGAACTGTTCCCCTGAATGCTGCTGCACAGAAATATCAGTGCACAGCACTGCCTTTTCGAGTTGTATCGGACAACTTCACATATTTAGGGGTTAAAATTACAAGTCAATTCCATGCTCTTTGCAAGCTTAATTTCGACCCACCTGTGGAGAAAGTTAGGCAGGATTTGGACAGATGGTCTGTCTGTAGCAGGGCGCATAAATACAATTAAAATGAATATCCTCCAAAGATTTTCTTTTCTTTTTCAGTGTGTCCCTGTATTTATCCCAATTTCCTTTTTTGTTAAATTAGACAAGATTCTCTCTGGGTTCATTTGGAACAAAAACAACCCTAGAATACGCAAGACATATCTTCAAAGACCGAAAAAGATGGGGGGGATGGCTTTACCAAACCTTATGTTCTATTATTGGGCATGTAATATTCGTATTCTCAGGTACTGGCTACAGGGGGAAGGCCTGAATAATGCCCCGGCCTGGCTGAGTTTGGAGACTTCTTCTTGTGCCTCATCCTCTTTACCAGCCCTGATTTATGCCCAAAAGCAGCCTCCGAGTGCAGGTTCTTATAATAACTCTATTGTCAAAGTTACCTTGAAAATATGGTATCAATTTCGTCGTTATTTTAAGTTGACCTTTTTTTCCCTTCAGTCACCCATTTTGAAAAATCCCTCTTTTCAGCCTTCGTTAGTTGATGGTGCTTTTTATTTGTGGGCCTCCTTGGGTATCAGGTCTTTTTCTGATCTGTATATTCAGAATACATTTGCCTCCTTTGAACAGCTCTCATTGAAATTTGGCCTTCCAAAAAGTCACTTTTTTCGCTACTTA
This sequence comes from Simochromis diagramma, assembly GCF_900408965.1. NCBI lineage: Eukaryota > Metazoa > Chordata > Actinopteri > Cichliformes > Cichlidae > Simochromis > Simochromis diagramma. The sequence continues at coordinate 8,343,436 of NW_024386835.1, read as the reverse complement.
CAAATCCGGAGTTTTGTTAAGGAGAAATCCTCTCAGTTTCCATCTAGACCTCCTTGTCATGACTTTGATAACCTTCCATCGCCTCCCCCTTCAGCACAGGGCCTGATCTCTTGTCTGTATGGGAGAATATGTTCCTTTGGCAACTCCTCAACCTCGGCTATTAAAATGGCATGGGAGCAGGATTTGGGGTGTGTGATTCAGGATGACTCTTGGGATAAAATTCTTTACCGGGTCCATGGCTCCTCATTATGTGCCAAACACGGGCTGATTCAATGTAAGATTTTGCACCGTGAACATTGGACTAAAGCCAGACTAGCTCAAATATACCCCAACCTTAGCCCTGATTGCGACCGTTGTCATCAAACACCTGCCTCTCTAATACATATGTTTTGGTCATGTCCATCCCTCAAACAATACTGGATTAATATTTTTCTGACTTTATCAAAGATCATCCAGCTAACCCTCCAACCTGTGCCCTTAACTGCTTTGTTTGGGGTTCTTCCTGATACAGTTGTCTTGCCGACGCCCCAAGCGGATCTGGTAGCATTTCTCACCTTATTAGCAAGATGCAGAATATTGTTATGTTGGAAGTCCCCTTCTCCCCCATGCTGGGAAATCTGGATCAGAGACGCTTTGCATTTTAGCAAACTCGAAAAGATTAAATTCACCCTGCGTGGGTCTATGGCCAAATTTTTTAAGACCTGGCAACCCTTTTTTGACCATGTTCAGACTTTGCGGTCTCGCAACGCTCCCAATTAGCCAGCTCAGACTTTATTCTATTTTATTTTATCTTATGTTTAAGTAAGATGTTTAAGTTTAAGTTTTGTTTGTTTGTTAATTAGTTTGTTTGTTTGCTTGTTTTAATCAATTTTAAATCATGCTTTTTATTTGTTTTTGTTTCTAATGTCTCTGTAAAGCACTTTGAATCACCTTGTTGTCGAATTGTGCTATACAAATAAACTTGCCTTGCCTATACAAATAAACTTGCCTATATGGACCCTATTGTGCCTGCGCCTTATGATGGCATTTACTTACCTACTTTATACATATTTCTTTTCTCTTACAGATTTGACTTATCTCTACAACTAAGCTGACCACTCATTATGTTTGTGTTGTTTTTTTTTTCTTGGTTTGTGTGTTTTGTTTTTTCCGTGTCTGTGTGGGGGTGTGGGCTCTGAAACTCTCCACATCTCTCTTGTACACTCAGGAACTGTTATCTTGTACTCCAAGGTTTACTATTAACTATTACTATTATCGTATTATTAGATTGGACCCTTTCTTTTTTCTTTTTGTACACCCACTGGTACTCCTATAATTATGAGGTGGGAGTGTATGTTTCATATTGTTTTATGTTCTTCAAAAAGAAAACGGCATATTGTTCAATTTGTCTTTGTAAAAACGGATGCAGAAACTTTAATAAAAATATCTGAGGAAAAAAAAAAGAAAAAAAAAGAAAACAACAAAATTGGAATGAAGACAACGGAAGTTGAAAGAGAACAACAGAATTAGAAAGAAAACAACAGAATTAGAATGTAAAGAACAGAATTTGAATGAAAATAAAAGAAATAGAATGAAAACAACAGAATTTGAATGAAAACAACAGAATTAGAATGAAAAGAACAAAATTTGAATAAAAAAAACAGTGCTAGAATGAAGAGAATGGAATTTGAATGAAAACAACAGAATTAGAACGACAAGAATGGAATTTGAATGAAAACACCGGAAGTTGAAAGAAAACAACAAAATTTGAATGAAAACAACGGAAGTTGAAACAGAACAACAAAATTTGAAAGAAAAAGACAGAATTTGAATGACAAGAATGGAATTTGAATGAAAACAACAGAATTAGAGTGGAGACATGGTGGGGGAGGACGCTGGACAGACTTGGTGCACCTAAATGCGTAGTGAGGGTGTGCTGGGAACGTCTAGCAGAGGCCCCAGTCCGCGAGATCTTCAACGCACACCTCCGGCAGAGCTTCAACAGCATTCTGAGGGAGACTGGGGACATTGAGTCCGAATGGACCATGTTCAGCGTCTCCATTGCCGAAGCTGCTGCATTGAGCTGCGGCCGCAAGGTGGTTGGTGCCTGCCGTGGTGGTAATCCCCGAACCAAATGGTGGACACCAGAGGTGAAGGGAGCCACTAGGCTGAAGAAGGAGTCCTATCGGGCTTGGTTACCCTATGGGACTCCGGAGGCAGCCGACAGGTATCGACAGGCCAAGCAGAATGCGGCTCGGGCAGTGGCTGAAGCAAAAACTCGGGTGTGGGAGGAGTTCGGAGAGGCCATGGAAAAAGACTTTCGGACACGGTCGAATGCCTTCTCCAAGTCCACAAAACAAATGTAGACTGGCTGGGCAGACTCCCATGCACCCTCAAGTATCTTTGAGAGGATAAAGAGCTGGTCCAGTGTTCCGCGACCAGGACGAAAACCGCATTGTTCCTCCTGTATCAGAGGTTCGACTAGCGGACGAACTCTCCTTTCCAGCACCCTGGCATCAGAGATGGGCAGTAACGCGTTACTTGTAACGCATTACTGTAATCCGATTACTTTTTTCAAGTAACGAGTAAAGTAAGGGATTACTATTGCAAAAACGGTAATTAGATTACCGTTACTTTCCCGTAGGAACGCTGCGTTACTGCGTTACTAAAACCGTGATTTTCTGCGAGAATGTCTCATGACAGTGACGCAAGCGAGTTCGCCGTTAGTGACAACAGCTGTATGCAGATCAACAATGGATCACATATCGATTGTGGGAGAGAGTATGAGCGTGCAGCGTTTAAAGCGTGGAAGTACTGACCTTACTTTGAGTTTGAGTCCATAAAAAGTGACAAAAACATTAGCGTCATTCGTGTGTGGGAAGAAAACTTTTTACAGCGAAAAAACCCCTAAACTTCTAAGCAAGCACCGAGTGCGCAACGATGTAATGGGAAATTCACAGAGAAACTCGCGGATTCTTCCACTGAGCGCGGCACACCTGCACCAGGGTAAATCTCCGCCTACCGCAGTCCTGCTTTACAGGTGAAAATAGAGCAACAGGACCGCTGAGTCTTTGACTTTATTTATTTTCTGCTGTGTTTTACTTGCATCTATTTGAAAGAGTGAGTGTAAACACAAAAAATATTTTATTTTATGTGCTGGAATGTGTAGAAAATAGGTTTAAATGTTAAACTAATTTATTCAAGTCAGAGAATGTTGCATATAATTAAATTTTTGCTTGATGCATAAAGTTAAAAGATTAAAACTGATAAAACAAGTTAAAAAAAGAGACTTTTCCATTTGATTACATTTTGTATGATGGATTATGTAGAAAAAGTAGAATTGGGCTGAAAGATCTATCGCTTTATCACCTATTCAGGTTGTAAATCGTGCTTTTAAAAAGTAACTAAGTAAGTAATTAATTACTTTTGAAAATAAGTAATCAGTAAAGTAACGGGATTACTTTTTCGGGGAAGTAATGCCTGGCATAAACTTTCCCAGGGAGGCTGAGGAGTGTGATCCCCCTGTAGTTGGAACACACTCTCCGGTCTCCCTTCTTAAAGATGGGGACCACCACCCCAGTCTGCCAGTCCAGGGGTACTGCCCCTGATCTCCACGCAACATTGTAGAGGCGTGTCAACCAAGACAGCCCTACAATGTCCAGAGCCTTCAGGAACTCGGGGCGGACCTCATCAACACCAGGGGATCTGCCACCAAGGAGTTGTTTAACTGCCTCAGTGACCTTGTCCCCGGAAATTGGCGGGTCATTCCCCTCATCCCCAGACTCTTCCTCCTCCTCAGAAGACATGTCAGTGGGATTAAGGAGGTCCTGGAAGTATTACTTCCACCGCCTGACAATTTTCTCAGTCGACGTCAGCAGCGCTCTGCCAGCACTATACACAGTGCAGGTAGATCACCGCTTTCCCCTCCTGAGACGCCTAACGGTTTGCCAGAATCTCTTGCAATGGACAACCGTTGCAAGAGCTTGGTTCGCATTGCCGGCAATAAGTCGGACTTGTTCCCGGTGGGTGATGGGCTCCGCCAGGGCTACCCTTTGTCACCGGTTCTGTTCATAATTTTTATGGACAGGATTTCTAGGCGCAGCCAAGTGGCGGAGTGGGCTTTCACTTTGGTGGCCTCAGAATCTCATCTCTGCTTTTTGCAGATGATGTGGTTCTGTTGGCTTCATCGGGTCTCCAGCTCGTTCCCCAAAAAAGAAATCCTGTTACTTTACTGATTACTTATTTTCAAAATTAATTAATTACTTAGTTACTTAGTTACTTTTTAAAGACACGATTTACAACCTGAATAGGTGATAAAGCGATAGCTCTTTCAGCCCAATTCTACTTTTTCTGCATAATCCATCACACAAAATGTAATCAAATGGAAAAGTCTCTTTTCAAAACTTGTTTTATTAGTTTTAACCTTTTAACTTTATGCATCAAGCAAAATTTTAATTATACGCACTATTCTCTGACTGGAAGAAATTTGTTTAATATTTAAACCTATTTTCTGCACATTCCAGCACATAAAATATATATAATTTTTTGTGTTTACACTCACTCTTTCAAATAGATGCAAGTAAAACACAGCAGAAAATAAATAAAGTCAAAGACTACCGGTCCTGTTGCTCTATTTTCACCTGTAAAGCAGGAGTGAGGTAGGCGGAGGTTTACCCTGGTGCAGGTGAGCCGCAGCGGTCAGTGGAAGAATCCGCGAGTTTCTCTGTGAGTTTCCCATTACATCATAGCGCACTCGGTGCTTGCTTGGAAGTTTAGGGGGTTTTTTCGCTGTAAAAATACGTTTTCTTCCCACGCACAACGGACGCTAATGTTTTTGACACTTTTTATGGAATCAAACTTAAAGTAAGGTCAGTACTTCCACGCTTTAAACGCTGCACCGTCATACTCTCTCCCGCACTCGATATATTATCCATTGTTGATCTGCACACAGCTGTTGTCACAAACGTCACACTCACTTACATCACTGTCATGGGACATTCTCGCAAAAAAAAAATCACGGTTTTAGTAACGCAGTAACGCAGCGTTCCTACGGGAAAGTAACGGTAATCTAATTACCGTTTTTGCAATAGTAATCCCTTACTTTACTCGTTACTTGAAAAAAGTAATTGGATTACAGCCATCTCTGGCCGTGAATACTCAGAACAAGACCTCTGAGTGCAAATTGGATTATATCTTGGAGCAGCTCACTGCGGTCGTGAGTTCTCAGAATCGCCTCTTTGAGCACAAGAATGACAACATCACGGAGCGTAAGTTTGATAACATCATGGAGAAGCTCACAGTTCTCCAACGGGAGATTGAGAGACCAGTGTCGGACTGTTAAAGAACAGCTTTGAAATTCATTTGAGTTGTTCGCACTAAAGTAAAAACCACCATCACTTCATGCGGATACCCCTTCGGTGCCAGCTGTGGTCTCAAGGCTGGAGCTGAACAAAAACACCCTGATAACTGTGCATAGACTGTTCTTCCTATCCTACGCAAGGCCACCTGTGTTGGCAGGAAGACTGTTTACTTAGCCTAGCAGGGTGAAGGACACTGTCTCAGCTGAACTCTGGACACACACACACACGCACACAGGCACATATACACATGCAGATGTACACTCATCCCCCTCCAAATTCCTTCGACGCTTATTCCCTTCCGATGCTGACGGTGGATCAAGGAGACCAGCGCATAGGCTGCAGGCCCGGATGTACTGTCTACACTGGCTGTCTCTCACCCTTTACCCACCCCTGTTGCTTGTCATGTGTTTCTTTGGTGTATTAAGAGTTTTTTCATGTGCTTTGTGCAGAGGTGTTTTTTCTGTTCTCAAACTGATCTCCCTATTGGAGGTCAGACTGTGTGGAGTTATTTTTTTTTTCTCCTTATCTTTCCTCATGTGGTGATTTTTCCATGTTATACCTCTCCGACCTGTCTTCCCCATGTGATGTTTGTTTAATGTATGTATGGTCGGAAGGGTAAGACAGCACTGGCACGGCTGGTAGTCTTAACCCAATTTCCCTCGGGATGAATAAAGTATGATCAATCAATCAATCAATCAATCAATCAATCAATCAATCAATCAAACACAACAACAAATACACACATGTGACAAATGTACAATAACAGATCATTAAGTGTCACGGCGCCGTGCGCATTAGTATATTTGACTTAAGCTTAATAATCAGAATAATGCTCTGATCTCTTCAAATAAATGAAATCATACCTTTCTACTAAAACTTTTTCTGTTGTTCTCCACCTTTTCCTGAACCAGACCCTGCAGGATCCACCTGAGTGTCCCAGTCCTGGACCCTGTTTGTAACCAGGAGGATCCCAGGCCTGATTATTGCTGATGGATTATAAATATTCTTGTTTTATTCTCATTAAATAAATATGTGTATAAATATGTGGATTCATGTTTCAGTCCTGGACGTTGATGCTTGTTTGTTTGAAAGGACACAGATGGACTTTGTTTCCTTCTTTCCTTCCTTTTTGTGTCCTCTGTGCTTCATCTGCTGCTCTTCACTCTGTTACTTTGGACTGATCTCACTCACACTTTGTTTCCATGGTTTCTTTGCGTCACGCTAACTTCACGTGAACAACACGACATGTTTGATCTGAAAGAAGGAGCAGCATCCTCTCTCCAACCTGTTTCTCCATCTTCTACAACACCTGATTCATTCCAGTTTCTCTGCTTTCACTTTGATTCATGTCAACATGAAGCCTGAACGTCTGTGATGAACACACTATCAGCATCACTGATGCTCACTGTGGTGGTCACAGTGACATCATGCAGTTTGTGTTTTGACCTCCAGAGGGCGACAAATCAGCACAGACAGAGAGCTCCATTCAAACTTTGCTGCCATCAGTAATAATTCTTCAAATATAATCATCAGTGTTTGAGCAGTTATGATATTAGGGACAATCTAGACATGTGTGACAATACTGAACATGTCACATGACACACCTTAAACATCATGTGATCCACTCTCAGTCTGCACTTTCATTCATGACTTCAACAGGTTGAAATGAGCTTTGAACAAACATTCAGTGAAATAACTCTTTCATGGATTCATGTGAGCAGCAGATGAACTTTGCACCAACAACATCTTCAATAAAAGAGTCTGAATGAAGCTCAGGTGTTGATGCTGCTCACTGATTGGACGGTTGGTTTCAGCTCTGCTCTCAGTCTTTACTGCACAGGTGAAGGTAGAAAGTGTGACTGGATCTATAGACTGGAAACAGAGAAACATACTGGACATTTGAAGCTTTGCAGCAGAAATGTTCATGTTACAAATACAGCAGAGCTGATCTGGGATCAGTGTGTTCACACCTGCAGCTACAACAAGGTTTCATGTCTTCACAGGTCAGCATGTGAACTTTACTCTGACTCAGTCTGAGCAGTCAGACGGCATATTTTTAAAGTTAACACATCAGCACACACAGAGCTGAGCCCCTCCCACTGAAGCTCAGCACAGGTGAAGTCCCGCCTCCTTCCAGGAAACAGCTCACCTGTGTGTCAGTGTTTAGTGTCCAGGTGTGGAGTGGAGCTTGTTGTTGGTGTGTGAAGAAACTGTAAGTTTGCTTTGTTTCCTCCTTTAACAGTTTTTCTTTAAGAACTTTACTGTTTGTTCAGCTCATGTTTGGTTTCTTCACGTAACAAACTGTGTGTGTTTGTTTTTCCGGTCTCTCCATTAAAGTCAGTGTGTAATGTTTCCTGGCTAACATCAGCTGTGTGCAGCTTAGTTCCGGCACAAATCTGCCACTCTATAGTGCACGGTAACGGATTCACAGCTGGACCAAAGAGGCGAGTGTGTCCGCCACTCTGAGCTACGTTCTTGTTTGTGTTCTTATAGTTTGTACTTTTTGAGTTCACAGAGTCCACAGAGGACCTTTACCGATTAATATTTACACACGAGACACCTGCAGTGCTCTGATGCTAAGCTAGCCACACAGCATAATAACGCTAAGCTAAGCAGACAGCATGCTAACGCTCAGAGCTCTTAAAGACACAAGTTAAAAATGCAATTGAGCCCTGTGTGAATGAGAGCTGCAGCACAGAGGTAGTGGATGGTCAGATGGTTACAGAGAGCTCTCTGTCCGCTGCTATAGAGCAGTAGCCTTTGTAAATGATGATTTATTCCAGCTGTAACTTAGACATGACATGTAAACAGACTGTTGGCTCTCCTCATACAGGAAGTGATGCTTCACTTTCAGCCGTCTGTGGATTTTCTTTAGGAAATTTAGTTGCAGCTGTGAAATGAGGCCGACTGTGAGGAGGAAGTGTAATATGAAACAGGAAGCCTGTAAAAGCTGAAGTCACACTGTCAACATGTCAGCACACAAGCTCACACATGACTGCTTCATCAACATGGAGCTCTGAGTGTTTATTAAAGGATCATTGTGTGAAAGAGGCTCTGACACAGCTGACTGCAGCCTTTAGCTGTGAGCACACAGTGTCTCACATTTACATTCACTTTACTGTCAAATACTCTCAATAACTTTAAACAGCTGCTGTTATCAAGTGAAAATAGCAAAGATTTCAGGGCTGCGCTCCAGTGTTTCTACATCCTAGTAACACCTCAGAGAGTCACAACTCATCAAAGCTTCTCATTATCGTTAGGACAGATTTAGGTCAGTATCATTTCACATTTCATCATCCATCAAATGTTGACACATAGTGGGTTTGTCATTCTCTCAGCTGACACTGAGATGAAGCAGGAAAGAAGCAGCTGATATATGGACAGCACACATGATGGAAAGGAGGATTTCAGTTGATGTGCACATGAATGATTTGTGTTTCCTCTGCAGGTGAAGGTAGAAAGTGTGTGTGAGCTGATGTGAATTGAGCAGCATGGATCAGTGTGAGGACAGAGAGGAGGGAGTCCCTCCCTCTAAAACCACTCTGTGTGGGGAACATGAGAGCCAGACCAAAGCTCAGAGGTGAGATGACCATCTCTAACTGTCCATGACTCTTCTCCACGTCACAGCTCAGCACTCACATCACTGCTCCATCATTATTCACAGGAACCAGCCTGGACCTCCACCCAGCTCTGTGTCCTTACAGAGTGACAAGTTAAAGGGCGGTGGTCCTCCTGCAGAGAGGTAATATGTGTCTAAATGTTGTTGTGACTCAGTGTTTGTGAATAAATCCTCCATCGTGTTTAATGTCAGCTCACCTCCTTTTCACACACATTTCTATGTTCATATGTGAAGCAATGGGTGTTGGAGTGTTTCCACAAACACAGCAGTCAGAGTGTATAGGGTGGATGTTGTGGGAGGTGTTTGTGTAGTGAAGAGGCTGAGTGTCTGCAGGACTCCAGCTGCTCCAGCAGGTGTCTCCTTTGTGCTTTGCTTCAAACACAGTGTAGGGAGGAACTTTCACTCAGATGTTTCAGGTGTTGCTGGATGGACAAGGATGAATAGTTTAATGAGCGTGAGACATTTCCACCTGATATTTATTAGTTCTTAGGATTTGTGTGAAACTGGTGTGTTTGTGTTTTAGAGCGAGTGATCAGCTCCAGTCTGTGAGTGCAGCCCTCAGTGGCCAAAGTTTAAGCTCAGCTGTGTGTTTGTCTGCTCTGACAGAGGCGAACTAGCTCATTAGATTCAACAGGAGCCTGAGAATATCTCCAAGAACCAGAGTTAACCCGTCATCAGATAATTATATTGTAACTGTTATTATAATGAATTCCTTGGTACCAGATTCCTGATTTAGAAACCTCATGTTAAACAGGCTCAAGAATAACTCTTGATAGGGCTAATTGAGGGCCATTTAAACTCAGGAAACTGAAACCTTGGCTGATTGTGACCCACACCCGTTTTCACACCTTGGCTCATGTGATTAGGTAGAGGATCATTAGGGGGCCTATTGTCCCTCTCAGTGGGATACTCCCACTGGGTTTAAATCTGGGACTCTCCACCATCTTGAACTGAAGAAGCTTCTTGGATGAGAGGTGAAACATCTTCAAGCAACTTAAAGTCCAGATGGTTTTCTTTCCAAGCTCCTTAGACTACAATGACCTGGATGACTGAGAACCTTCATTTTTTTTTCTGGAGTCTTCTGCTTTTATTTTCTTTATTTAAATTCATATTACATTTTTATTCACTCAGCTGATTTTAAACAGTTTTCTAAAGTCTGTAAGCTCTCTTTGTATTCTGTTGACACGTTGATCAGTTCAATCAGTTTTTATTTCATTTACATTTTAACAGCAGTGTTAGAGTTAAAGTTACATGTTACACTTAGTTCTGCACAATTCTCTTTTAATGATCCTTTGGTGTTTTGGGGTCAGTTCTTATTGTATCAGGTCTCATGAGAACCTTCACAGACATCAGGTCTCATTATTGATTCTTTATCATGCAGTTTGTGATGTTATTCCCATCACAGAAGAATCCATCCAGAAAAAAAATCAATCCTGAGTAAATCTTAAATAATCAAACATGTAATCTGCTGTGAAATATATTAAATTAGTAAAAAGTAGATGTGATGAGACTGACTGTTCACATGATTTCATGTTTAACAGATCAAAGATGGAGAAGCCCTCACCTGTGCAGCTCCTGGAAATGTTGAAGAAATTGGGAGAAGAGGACCTGAAGCTTTTCCACTTTTACCTGCAGTATGAACCTGGAGCTGACTTCCCTAAAATCTATAAATGCCAGCTGGAGAACGCAGACAGACTGAAAACAGTAGAAGTGATGGTGCAGGTGCATTCAGACAATGTGATGGAGGTGGCGAGGTCAATTTTAGGGAGGCTGACAGAAGGTCAGTAAGAGAAAAAAAACATCAAACACTGCTGACACAATCAGAATCAGAAAGGGTTTTATTGCCAAATGTTGAGCAGGTTTACAACATTAGGAAATTGCTGCGGTACTTAGTGCAAAACATACTGTCAGACAACGCTTAAATAAACATAAAAATATAAAGTGCTAAGCAGATTGATGTATACATGTGCGCAGGTGATGGTCAGTGCAAAAATGGAACGGATGCAGAGAATACAGTATAGGGTCATGTGTTAGTGGTGCGAATAGTCATACGGTTATTGAAGGAAAAAAATGTCCATCCCGGTTTTCCCTCCAAGGCACGAGCGATAAGCAGAGTTCTGTCCTTTAACATATAACAAAATTAAAAATATTCTCATGCATGATCAACGGGCAATCACGGTACCGGCCGGAGTACCGGGAGCAGTTCAGAAGAACAAGAAGACACGGAGACCGTTCTAGGTGTCATTCCAAACTGACTCAGAGGTTTATTTATCAGACAACAGTTTATATAGAGAGAAAAAGGTTCGTGTGTCAGTTTTCCCAGTTCAAACCGGTACAGACCAAATAAGGAAACGTCTTCCTGCCTTGTGAGCAGAGAAGTATCCTTTGTGTAGTTTATCAGTTCAGCTACAAATTATGATCATCCCAGCAAAATACACTCCTAGACATAGAATACAGAGTTCTTTCATTAGTGAATTCTGAAACAAACCACCTGGCCTTTAACGAGCCTTTTTCTAAGAGATAAAGAAAGAGAGAGGATGGGAGTAAGGAAGTGTTCTCGTCTCTGTGGTGTTTTCGACCTTGGGGTACCAGCCTGTGAGTCTTACACATTAATTCTTGGGTCAGAGAGAAAGAGAAAAACAACTAGTAAATGGGCCTTATTGAGTAACAGTTTCATGTATGATATCACTATAAAACAATATCCTGTAAATGCTATCATGGTATCAAAATATCACAACAGTTTCCCCCTTTTATCATGAAATGATAACATAGTATAAAGACAGAATGTAATAACATAATATAAAGACAAATCATAAACTTAAAACAAATCATAAATGTAACTAGTCCTTCGAGTAAGGTTAATATCAAAAATTCTGAGAGCGTATACATGGTATCACACAACAGACAATAATTATCAAAAACAAATAATACATGCTGCAATGGTGACAAAGGCTACAATTAGTTCCTTCCATTTTCCAAACGTGTCCTGTAGCCACTTATGTAGCCACTGACCGTGACCTTGTTGTTGTTCAGGTGAAGCATCAAAGAGCTCTCTGAGTCTTGGCTCTTTCAGGCGTTGTGTGTTAATCAGTGATTGTGTATGTGGATTGAATTGGATCCTGGCGCTGGCCCGCCGGAGATGTCATCTGCTTGATCCGACGCCTGAGATGGTCCGATTGGGCTGGTCTTAACCCTGCTGGCATGAATCCACTGAGGTTGTCCGTCTGTGAGGATGCCGGTTCTTCGTCACTGCCAGTACAGTCTGGGGCTGGAACACGCGCGGCCTCCCAGAGTGTCCTTGGTTTTAGGACTTCACCAACACGCATCTCCTTGTCTCCACTGGTGGAACTGTGGAGGGGAAAGGCTGAGAGAGACAAACTTTCTGATAGTTATTATTCAGTTTTTCTACCAGATTGTGAACATAGTCGGACAATCGCCTTCAGTAACGCTGTTCCCTAAACCTGCCAAGAGTTCGCCTAAGCAAATGGCACTTACGTCCTACCATAAAACAGTAAAACAAGGCACGAACTCCCTCATGCTCCAGAGTGCTCTCTGATACACACAAAGTTTGCAGACTATCAAGGGTGATCAAACCTTTACCAATCTACAACTAATTATAAACCCTAAGCATATATAGATATTTCTAAGCATAAATGACAATAAACAGTACAAAACCTAACATTCCTCTCACTTATAGGCCATCAAAGCCTCATCTGAACCTGGATGCACCACTTGCATAGGTTTAATACCTGTAAATAAACAGCTAATCACTGCAACAATAATAGTAAACATTGTTTAATATTAATTCTGGACCCCACCTCTTGACGAATGGACAACCATGCGTCAACTCACCAAACCTGGAGCCTGCATACACAAGATCTGGAAATAAAATCAAACTTCACACGTATAAACAATTATCTCAAAAAAGTAATAAGCATTCAGCACGGGCAAGACAAGTGTCATGTGCAGGTTTTTTCAAATCATTAAATCACTATCATTACCATAATTCGCCTCAAACATGGATCATCCCATGTGCTCAGTTAACATTAATGTAATCGGTGACTTCTCTTAAGCAAAGTCACTCCACTTACATATTATTATTATTATTATTATTATTATTATTATTATGGGCTCAAAGTGGCCAGCAAAGAGCCCACAATAAACTGTTCCATAAACACGTAATCTCTTATTTGTTTTACTCATGTCACTTGTCCGTTTCAGCTGAATCTTCCACATGCAGTCCCAGAAAAAACAAATATAAGCAATACACGTTGACTGTGGTCAGACTGAGGTCAGACACGGGTCAACAGTTTCCAGAGGTGCCATAAAAACACCATAAAGTCAACCCTAGCTGTGGAAAGAATGTCAGTCACATGTAAACCCAAAAATCCTATAGTAAAAAAACATTAACTAATCTTCTTATAAACCACATAATCAAACACATAAAAACTGTAATGCTGTAGAAAAGAAAATACCAATGTTAGCGCTTGCGCAGATGTATACAATTTCTCACAGTGATCTCTGAGCAACACAAAATAGGGAATAGCACCCTTAGTAAATGCACAGACAGAGAAAGTGGCATTTCACAGGTTAAATCATCATGCACCCTCGAATGTTGCTGTCATCTTACTGCTCCTGTAACAAAAAACACATATAGATTCATCCACCCTTTGTCCTGTCTAGGTGGAGGTTAACCTTGAGTCGTGGTCAAGTCTTGTCAGCTTCTATCAGTCAGTCAGTTTGTTCTTTATTTCCATTCATACATTCATTCATTCTTTCTTTCTTTGTTGTTTCTTTGCTGATAGTGGAACCTGTCGTCGCATTTAGTTTCCACTTTCAGCAAAATGACGTCATTTCAAAAAAGAAAAAGAAGTACTTTAGGTCGGATTACATCGCTGAATCCCTTTTTAGGCTGGGACACTCAGTTAATAATTGTCCCAAATAAGTAGCTTTCTCCAAAGCCCATTTTAATGTGGAGAAAACTCACTTGACACAATTTTCTCGACGACGTGTAGCACTTTTAATTCCCGACGTGCAGATCTGCTTAAAGAAAAGAAATAGACAAACAAAATCAGTGCCTGTTCAAAAGATAAAAATAGAAAATAACAGAGATTATCAAACAAAACTCAGTGCACTGTGAAAGTATCAAAATAAAAAGGCCTTGTTAAGTCATGACACAAACTCCTCATCAACATCACTAAATCACAGATCTATTGTATTCGATTTTCACAAAAAAAGTTTGTTCTGACGTATTCAAAGTTGTGTAGCTAAATACAAAATTCACTCGCACATCAAAGCAGGAAACTCAGTGTTTTAAAGTCTCCACTCAACACACTCCAACACATCTCATTCACTCGTGCTAGAATTCAATCACCTTTCATTAATCTAAAAACGATCAACTAATTTGCATATCAGCTATTAACCCACTAAGTTGACAGGACAACAGGAAAGCATGTTCAAAATAGTATCACAAAAGACAATTTCCCTCATACAGTAAATTACTTGCTGCATCAATCAAGCAGGAAGCTTCTCCCACTTTACCATTTTAACACTAAATTTATTGTCTGATCACTGGTTGGTCAAACCAGGATTTTTTTTTTTTTTTTTCAAAAGTTAAATTGCTGTCCTGCAACCTAGAGAGTCAATTTTTTGCATTGTATAAATTCAGTATTTGATAACAAGTGTCTGCTAAATTGACACTATTTTAACACTGATGAAAGATAACAAGCTAATTTTCATTGCATGTCTGTGGAGCTGCATATCCAGCAGAGCATGCAATGTGCTATGAGTTCCACTGGTCTTTACATCACACGAGGTGACTTGGACAAGATAATAAACAGACTCACACACTTAAAATGTTGTCTAATCTTCATGAGTTCTCTTGTGTTTGGAGTGTTAGTATGGTTAATGCATGTTTTGTTTTTGTGTGATTTTGTATATGTTCCTATTCTCGCAGTGTTTAAAACTCCGTCTCAATTTTCCACTTAAGCAGTCAGTTTTCTTTTCCCCAGGTTTGCTAACCCAAAGTTTGATTACCCACATTTAATAACAAAATTTGTGTTCTCACCACTCCTCTCTGTTGTCTGTTGTCCTCTCACTCTTTTGTCCTCTCCCACTTCAACAGTCCAATAGCCGGCAGTTCTCCTTCAGCTTTGTCCCGTGTTCCACTGTCTCTTCTTGCCATTTTACTCCAAAGGTGGCAAATGTCAAACTCCAACTGTTCAGTTCTCCTCAAACGTTTTCTTCACATGCACAGTGAAGTTTCAGCTTGTTGTAGACACAGTGCCATTCATTCGATCAGTCAGGATGATGGGTTTGCTCTTCTTCTCTGATGTTGTTTGTCCACATTGCTGCTGCTTTGCTGGGACTCTTTGCTTAGGACTTTGCTGCTGTCTTTATCTGCCATGTTATTGCTCTTTGGAGCTGCATTCCTTGTCTTCAGGGAGGAGTGAGGGCTGCTTGTGAGTTTGAGAGACACACGGTGCTGTAAATAAGTCAGCCAGAAACTTGGCCTGCATGTTTCCAATGATGTTAAACTATAACTTTCTTCCGACTGCTGCATGTGGAAAATTGATTCGGATCTGCTTTTCACCTGAAAGTGACAAACTAAAGACATGTTCATTATTATCATCACTGCTTAATCAACACACATCTCTCTCTCTGTTTGTATTTTTTTTTTTTTTTCAAATAGCTGGTGATCTGGAGTATCAGAGCTCTCACAATCAAAACAATTATTTTTTTACACAGCGCACAAAAACACCGTGACGTCAGACACACTCACACTCACTCCTTCCTCTACGTAGAGTTTACACACTTGAAAGATGGCACATCTAAGGTTAATTTAATTATTTGCTAGCTTTCTCTGAGTGAGCAACTTCTCACTTAACGAGCAACTTCTCGCAAAACAACAGGCAACTTCCTGTGTCACTTCTTTGGTGAGCAACTTCTCACTTAACGAGCAACTTCTCGCAAAACAACAGGCAACTTCCTGTGTCTTTCTGCTTTTAATTTACTGCTTTTAACCCTTGAGACCCGTGTTGTTGTTTTT
Source organism: Simochromis diagramma (assembly GCF_900408965.1). Lineage (NCBI taxonomy): Eukaryota > Metazoa > Chordata > Actinopteri > Cichliformes > Cichlidae > Simochromis > Simochromis diagramma. The sequence continues at coordinate 8,327,430 of NW_024386835.1, read as the reverse complement.
TTTTTTTTTTTTTTTTTTTTTTTTTTTTCAAAAGCCACCAACACCACACAAGGGTTAATTTACTTTATTCGGGGACTGAGGAAGTCGTCAGTGTATCTCTCTGGATCACTAAGTGAAACTTCGTCAGCATATCCCGTTTTTTTATGGATCGATCACTGAGAGAGGTATAATACGGTCTTTATATAAATATGAAAGACGCATATTTACCTTCGTCAGCGGATCCCACTTCTGACACCAAATTGAAGGAAAAAAATGTCCATCCCGGTTTTCCCTCCAAGGCACGAGCGATAAGCAGAGTTCTGTCCTTTAACATATAACAAAATTAAAAATATTCTCATGCATGATCAACGGGCAATCACGGTACCGGCCGGAGTACCGGGAGCAGTTCAGAAGAACAAGAAGACACGGAGACCGTTCTAGGTGTCATTCCAAACTGACTCAGAGGTTTATTTATCAGACAACAGTTTATATAGAGAGAAAAAGGTTCGTGTGTCAGTTTTCCCAGTTCAAACCGGTACAGACCAAATAAGGAAACGTCTTCCTGCCTTGTGAGCAGAGAAGTATCCTTTGTGTAGTTTATCAGTTCAGCTACAAATTATGATCATCCCAGCAAAATACACTCCTAGACATAGAATACAGAGTTCTTTCATTAGTGAATTCTGAAACAAACCACCTGGCCTTTAACGAGCCTTTTTCTAAGAGATAAAGAAAGAGAGAGGATGGGAGTAAGGAAGTGTTCTCGTCTCTGTGGTGTTTTCGACCTTGGGGTACCAGCCTGTGAGTCTTACACATTAATTCTTGGGTCAGAGAGAAAGAGAAAAACAACTAGTAAATGGGCCTTATTGAGTAACAGTTTCATGTATGATATCACTATAAAACAATATCCTGTAAATGCTATCATGGTATCAAAATATCACAACAGTTATTGTTCATGAGTCCAACAGCAGAGGGGAAGAAACTGTTCTTATGGCAAGAGGTTCTGGTGCGAATGGACCGGAGCCTCCTGCCTGAGGGAAGCGGGTCAAACAGACTATGTCCAGGGTGAGAAGGGTCAGCTGTGATCCGAGCTGCACGCCCCAGTGTCCTGGAGGTGTACAGGTCCCGCAGAGATGGGAGTCTGCAGCCAATCACCTTCTCAGCAGAGCGCACAACACGCTGCAGTCTCTGTTTGTCTCAGATGGTGGCTCCAGCGTACCACACGGTGATGGAGGAGGTGATTGCACTGTAGAATTGCATCATCGTCCGTGCTGGCAGGTTGAATTTCTTCAGCTGCCTCAGGAAGTACATCCTCTGCTGGGGCTTCTTTATGACGGAGGTAATTAGGGATGGGAATTGATAAGATTTTCATGATTCCGATTCCATTTTCGATTCTGTTTAACAATTCGATTCTTTATCAATTCTCTTATTGATTCTTATTTTTAAAAAAGGAGAACACACAGGTCGATTAGCTTTGAACTTTGTTTTATATCTTCTCTTTGAACAAGACAGAAATGTAGGAGTAGCATGACCTTACAAACCCAACAGTGAGATCTTAAGAGATCCACAGCCTACGGCTCCTTTTTAAAAGTATATATGAGCTGGGCACTCAAAAATAAAACTCTATCAGCCAGCAAAAAATACAATCAACTCAAGTCCAGTGGAACTATGCAATTCTGCATCCATCAACTATAGAGAATTAAAAAATCTGCTTTTTCAGAAAGGATACGTGATCTTTCTGGACTTATGGTCTCTCCAGCTGTGGAGAACACCCTCTCAGACGGGGTGGAGGATGCCTGCACACACAGAAAGCTTTCAGCCAGTGCTGCCAGCAGGGGCAGAGTCTCTCTCTTGCTCCACCAGGGTGGCTTTATCCTTGCAGGGGATGGGGGTTAGGCTTCTATACAGCTGGATCTCCTGATCCACTCTCTGGGCCAGGGAAAGAACGGACTGCCGTTGTTGGAATGACTGCAGCTCGTTGTCTTCCTCTTTAAAGGCCGTTTTTTTGTTTTGTTTTTGTTTTGTTGTTTTTTTTTTTTGCTTTACTGATGGCGCCTGAAATTAAATGGACATGATTAAAAATTAAGCAAAAAATGAATAATCCATGACATTTAAATTATCATCACAATGAACTAAACTTACATAGTCTTCTTCATCATCATCAGCTTCGAACAACTCTTCCTGTGTGTCTCCTTGCTCCAGGTGCTCGAGTAGAAAGTGACAAATAAACAAACAAATCAAACTAAGTACCACAGATCCATAGATGAAAGGTCTTACTCTCACAATGGAAATGTGCAACAATGAAAAACACTATCATATTGAAATACCTCATCTGCTCCTGCCTCTGTGTTTGCTGCAATTGCTGCTTCCCTGATCCTGTGCCAGACTTCATCCTTACCCACTTTGGATTTAAATCGCGGGTCCATGATGGTGGCCTCCTCCAGGAAGCTCTTGATATCAGCATCCTTAACTTTTTAAGAGGGAGGAAAATGTGACATCATGACTAGCCTTAAGTATTTATAACTGTCATTTTATTTAGGATAAATACAGTGGGGCAAAAAAGTATTTAGTCAGCCACCGATTGTGCAAGTCCCCCCACTTAAAATGATGACAGAGGTCAGTAATTTGCACCAGAGGTACACTTCAACTGTGAGAGACAGAATGTGAAAAAAAATCCATGAATTCACATGGTAGGATTTGTAAAGAATTTATTCGTAAATTAGGGTAGAAAATAAGTATTTGGTCACCTCAAACAAGGAAAATCTCTGGCTCTCACAGACCTGTAACGTCTTCTGTAAGAAGCTTTTCTGTCCCCCACTCGTTACCTGTATGAATGGCACCTGTTTGAACTCATCACCTGTATAAAAGACACCTGTCCACAGCCTCAAACAGTCAGACTCCAAACTCCGCCATGGCCAAGACCAAAGAGCTTTCGAAGGACACCAGGAAAAGTATTTTAGACCTGCACCAGACTGGGAAGAGTGAATCTACAATAGGCAAGCAGCTTGGTGTGAAAAAATCAACTGTGGGAGCAATCATCAGAAAATGGAAGACATACAAGACCACTGATAATCTCCCTCGATCTGGGGCTCCACGCAAGATCTCATCCCGTGGGGTCAAAATGATCATGAGAACGGTGAGCAAAGATCCCAGAACCACACGGGGGGACCTGGTGAATGACCTGCAGAGAGCTGGGACCAAAGTAACAAAGGTCACCATCAGTAACACACTACAACGGCAGGGAATCAAATCCCGCAGTGCCAGACGTGTTCCGCTGCTGAAGCCAGTGCATGTCCAGGCCCGTCTGAAGTTTGCCAGAGAGCACATGGATGATACAGCAGAGGATTGGGAGAATGTCATGTGGTCAGATGAAACCAAAGTAGAACTTTTTGGTATAAACTCAACTCGTCGTGTTTGGAGGAAGAAGAATACTGAGTTGCATCCCAAGAACACCATACCTACTGTGAAGCATGGGGGTGGAAACATCATGCTATGGGGCTGTTTTTCTGCCAAGGGGACAGGACGACTGATCCGTGTTAAGGACAGAATGAATGGGGCCATGTATCGTGAGATTTTGAGCCAAAACCTCCTTCCATCAGTGAGAACTTTGAAGATGAAACGAGGCTGGGTCTTCCAACATGACAATGATCCAAAACACACCGCCCGGGCAACAAAGGAGTGGCTCCGTAAGAAGCATTTGAAAGTCCTGGAGTGGCCTAGCCAGTCTCCAGACCTCAACCCCATAGAAAATCTGTGGCGGGAGTTGAAAGTCCGTGTTGCTCGGCGACAGCCCCAAAACATCACTGCTCTCGAGAAGATCTGCATGGAGGAATGGGCCAAAATACCAGCTACTGTGTGTGCAAACCTGGTAAAGACCTATAGTAAATGTTTGACCTCTGTTATTGCCAACAAAGGTTATGTTACAAAGTATTGAGTTGTATTTTTGTTATTGACCAAATACTTATTTTCCGCCCTAATTTACGAATAAATTCTTTACAAATCCTACCATGTGAATTCATGGATTTTTTTTTCACATTCTGTCTCTCACAGTTGAAGTGTACCTCTGGTGCAAATTACTGACCTCTGTCATCATTTTAGGTGGGGGAACTTGCACAATCGGTGGCTGACTAAATACTTTTTTGCCCCACTGTAAATCATCAATTGTACCTGGTATCATTTGGAAAGATCTTTCCAAATGTTCTCCTTTATGCTCCTTGTGAAGGCAGAGTCATCTTCTTGTACGGTGTAGTGTTGCTGTAGCTTTTGCAGGATGGGCAAAATCTCACCACAGGTCGGACTTTTGTCACTGGAGACTGCTAGTGTGGAGGTGTAGTGCTTCCTCATGAGTACCACAAAATCCTCTGCTTTTCTTAAGTCATCATTGCTCATTTTAGCCAGTCTGCAATATCAACAAAGCAAAAATACAACAGATATGTTGCATAAAACAAACAAAAATAAAACCTGAGTCCAAGTTAAGCCATATTATGATTATTTTTCAATACCACTCACCTTTCATTTTCCATGGACTTTCTTATCCGTGGATTGATGGCTGCAGCCTGGATGGCCGGAAACTGCTCGCAGAATCCCTCCCTCATCAAATACAGAGAGTTCCATCTGGTCTTTACATCTAGGAGCAGCATATGCTTGAGCAGCTCTGAGGGGTAACACGTTCACAACTTAAATGCTAATGTAATATTCCTTATCTTAGTTTATAAATTTAATTTGATCGTGATCTAATGATTGTGTATATTATAATCTTAAAAAAACAATTTACTATGCTTACTGAGCAACTCTTGCTTGTCCTTCAGGACCACTTTTGCCATGTGGGACCTCTTCATCCATACAATCACCGAGCGAATTCTTGCCGCCCAGTTGGAAATGGCAGGACAGTTGTAGAGCTTCTGAGCTCCAAGGTTTAGGGTGTGTGCAAAGCATGGAAACTTGAGAATTTGTAGCTTTTTGACAGCGACATCCATGTTGGCCGCATTATCAACAGTGACTGCCACAACCTTGTCTTTGATGAGATCTTGGAGGAGTATGGTATCAATCTCCTCTGCTACAGCTGTCCCTGTCTGTGCCTGGTACACTGGTTTGGTTTTGAGGACTTTTTCTTGAGTCTGGCCATTCCTGACATAATGCGGCGTTACTGTGAGGTAATGATCTTGACTAAAACTTGTCCATCCATCTGCAGTGATGGCTGCCTTCAACACATGTTTCAGCTGAGAAATCAGATTTGCCTTTTTGACTGCATACCAAGCAGGGATCAAGTGGTTGGTTAAACTGTCTGTGTTTGGGGCTTTGTACTTAGGGATCAGAGTCTTTATCATTTCTCTAAAAGATATAGCAATGGAAACGGATGAAACATCTGGTAAGAGGAGAACATGCAACTTTGACATTCCCTGACTTGGCCTACAATTAAACACATTCACTTACCGAAACTCAGGGGCATCTGCTGTGGCAAATGGGTGCAAACCTTTTACCACAAACTTAGTCACTGCTCGGTGACATTTGTCTATCCTGGCCTGTGTCATTTTACTTTTCCCTGCCTCTGTGAAAGGAGAAGCTAACTGTAGACTGCAGCGAGAACTGCCAGCATCTGAGCCAGCCAGACTCTGTCTCTCTCGTCATGGTCACCTAAATGCAATTCACAGTAATAGCAGGTTTTGTAATAAGGCAAAGCCTGCTAACATAATATGCAATGTTAGTTGAATAGTTACCTACAGTATTAACGGGAGATGACGTGCAAAGGCTATCGCTGCTGCTGGGTTGAGCTTCGCTAGTCCGGAGCGGATCAAAAACATGACATTCATTTAAGGCCATCCCGTGTTTTGTGAACAAATACTTTTGCATATTCGAGGTGTGTCCCCCCCCCCTTAAATGAAATATCTACTTTGCAAGTATTGCACGTTGCCCTGTTGTCATCCTTTCTCATAAAGTGTAACCAAACTTTTGAGCGTTTGTGCCGCTTAGGCGCCATGTTTCCTACTGGGTAAAAGATGCTACGCAATGTGGTGACGTCATTCGAGGCGACTGGAATCGATAAGGGAATCATTTGCAAAAATGGCAAACAATTCCAAGGAATTTAAACAGTGGGAACCAGTTCTCAACTCCTATCCCTAGAGGTGATGGTGGGCTCCCACTTGAGGTCCTGGTGATGGCGGTACCCAGGAGGCGGAATGAGTCCACAGTGGTGATGAGAGTGTCAGTCAGCATTATGGGGGTAGTGGGATTGTGTGCTTCCTGAAGTCCACAATAATCTCCACTGTCTTCTGGCCGTTCAGCACCAGGTTGTTGTGGCTGCACCAGGACACCAGACGTTCAGCCTCCATCCTGTAGGCAGACTCATACCCCTCCTAGATGAGTCCGATAACGGTGGTGTCATCAGCAAACTCAATTAGTGTGACAGACTGGTGGGTGGAGGGTACAGCAGTTGGTGTACATGGAGAAGAGCCGGGAAGAAAGAACACAGGCCTGGGGGGAGCTGGTACTGATGGTCCGGGAGTCCGAGACATTCTTCCCCAGCCTCACAAGCTGCTTCCTGTCTGTCAGGAAGTCAGTGATTCACCAACAGATGGGATCAGGCACATTCATCTGGGAAAGTTTGCCTTGGAGATTGTCTGGGAGGATGGTGTTGAAGGCAAAGCTGAAGTCCACAGACATGATCTTGGCGTAGGTTCCCAGGGGAGTCCGGATGCTGCTGAATGACGTGGTGGAGGTCTGAAGGCTGGGGGAATGAGTGTCCAAAGTGTCTCTATTGTTGGGGCCGTTGGAGGTGTGAAGGCTGCTTGATGGCTCGTCAAAACGGCAGTAAAAGTCGTTAAGGGTGTTGGCCAAGAGCAAGTCCTCAGTGGAGTGGAGGGTCTTAGGCTTGTAGTTGGTGATATTCCTAAAACTTTTCCAAACAGAGGCTGAGTCGTTCTCTGAGATCTGCTGCTGCATCTTCTCAGTGCTGATTTTTAGCAGTGCCCACGTCTTTACTCAAGCTATACTTGGCCTCTCTGTAGCAGTCCCTGACTTTGCGTCTGAATGCCTTTCTCTTTTCTAGCCACAGCTGTTTGAGTTTAGGAGTAAACCAGGGTTTGCCATTGTTATAACTCACCCTGGTGCGTGATGGCACAATGCTGTCCTCGCAGAAGTGGACATAGGAGGTGACAGTGTCCCTAAACCCATCCAAGCTGTTAGAAGCAGCCAAAAATCTGTAGTAAATCCATTGCAGATGCGACAAATACTGGAAGAAAACCAACAGTGTTTTAGTCCTGTAGTTAAGAAGCTCTTCTCTGAAGAATATCCAGAGTGTCCAGACACACAAATTATGCACAAAAACAAGAGAGATGTAACACACTGAAGTACCAGGGCATCCATTTGCAGTGCGTTACATCTTGGATGTGATGTTGTCATTACTTACTTTATGAATGTATTTAAGTGTTTTAGTCTGACTTTGTATTTTGTTTTTCCTTCTCAAATAATTGAGTACAAATGTCATAGTTACATTTTTTTGAAGACCAATTTATTACTCTAGGTGAACTTTCCTCCAACAGGAAGTCCTTCAGCCCATGCAGCTTCATCACTTTCATCAAAAGGTAAGAATTTATTAATTGGTCTCAGGACATGCTGATAGGACCGTTACACATTAAGCCTGATGTGACTAATCAGAGCTCTGGTTTCTCAGTAGTTCTGCAGTATGACTAAAGTCTGAGCTCTATTGAATGAACACCTGGTTGGTTTAGTTCACTAGATCGCTCGATGGTGACAGAGCTTTAGATGATGTGTGAGGATGGTTCATATTCAATTCAATTTTATTTATACAGCTCCAAATCCCAACAACAGTCGCCTCAAGGCGCTTTATATTGTAAGATGACCTTACAGTAAAAAATACAGAGAAAAACCTGAAAACTGAAGGCTCTCAAAATTGATTTTGAATTCAATTTTGGATTTAACAGGAAGCCAATGAAGGGAAGCCAATACAGGAGAAATCTGCCGTCTCTTTCTAGTCCCTGTCAGGACTCTTGCTGCAGCATTTTGGATTAACTGGAGGCTTTTCAGGGAGTTTTTTGGACAGCCTGATAATAATGAATTACAGTAGTCCAGCCTGGAAGTAATAAATGCATGAATTAGTTTTCAGCGTCACTCTGAGACAGGATATTTCTAATTTTAGAGATGTTGTGCAAATGGAAGAAAGCAGTCTTACATATTTTTTTAATATGTGCATTGAAGGACATGTCCTGGTCAAAAATGACTCCAAGGTTCCTCACAGTGTTACTGGAGGCCAAGGTAATGCCATCCAGAGTAAGAATCTGGTTAGATACCATATTTCTAAGATTTTCAGGGCCGAGTACAGAAACCTCAGTTTTATCTGAATTAAGAAGCAGAAAGTTAGCGGCCATCCAGGTCTTTATGTCTTTAAGACATTCCTGCAGTTTAACTAATTGGTGTGTGTTATCTGGCTTCATGGACAGATAGAGCTGGGTGTCATCTGCATAGCAGTGTAAATGTATGCTATGCCTTCTGATGATGCTGCCTAAGGGAAGCATGTATAATGTAAACAGAATTGGTCCTAGCACTGAACCCTGTGGAACTCCATAATTAACTTCAGTGTGTGAAGAGGACTCTCCATTTACATGCACAAATTGGAGTCTATTAGATAGATATGATACAAACCACTGCAGCACAGTACCTGTAATACCTACAGCGTGCTCTAATCTCTCTAATAGAATACCGCAGCGATTCCATTCATCTGCCACTAGCAACCAGGCTAACTTGGCATGCTAATGTTACAGCTGCATCTTCGGGCTAAAACGCATTAAAAAAACTTAAATTAGCAAACTCCGCCCTCTACAAAACTTATGCCCAACAAGTTCGTTAACAACAGACGAAAATGCAGCAAGTCAGCTATGTTCCAAATTGCAGCTTAAGGTCTTAATAAATTTTCATTACCTGAGAGCAACGTGGCAGTGACTTATCTCCAGCCATGCTGACATACATTCAAAAGGCCTGTTGAGGGGGGGTCATCATATACATATACACACATACACAAAGTCTTGAATTTTACAGTGTTTTTTTTTTTTATTGGAAAAAATAAGTTAAATCTCTGTCCAGTACCTGTGCAACAGATGGTAATGATGGCTCAATACAACCATTCTATAAAACAACAGATACAGGTATATACATAAACAGAGAACTGGGGATACTCTTCCCTAACTATAACAATGTCCAAAACAACACTCCTCTACACATGGTTGTATTTGAAGGTGCAATGCTTCGCAGCCAGTACCATCCCCATGCTTGATTTCGAGGTGTCACTGTTATTATTGTCAAGAATCCAACATTTAATGAATCAACATTTAATTAAACAGAGCAGGTTTGGTGGAATTCAAAAGTATTACTCATATGCTTCACAAACATCTAATGAGATTTAAACAAAAGTTATTAAGATGCAAATAAATGGACATATAAGTTGTTGGCAATGTATAGACCATAGTAGACTAATCATCTCTGTTTTTAATCCAGAAACTCTTCAAAGGTGTCAACTTAAACTCAAGTCTGTCTTGAAGAATGAGTTCGAGTGTGTGTTTGAGGGGATCGCTAAAGCAGGAAACACAACCCTTCTGAATCAGATCTACACAGAGCTCTACATCACAGAGGGAGGGACTGCAGAGGTCAATGATGAACATGAGGTCAGACAGATTGAAACAGCATCCAGGAAACCAGACAGACCAGAAACAACAATCAGACAAGAAGACATCTTTAAAGCCTCACCTGGAAGAGATGAACGAATCAGAACAGTGCTGACAAAGGGAGTGGCTGGCATTGGGAAAACAGTCTTAACACAGAAATACATCCTGGACTGGGCTGAAGACAAAGCCAACCAGGACATCCAGTTCATATTTCCATTCACTTTCAGAGAGCTGAATGTGCTGAAAGAGGAAAAGTTCAGCTTGGTGGAACTTGTTCATCACTTCTTTACTGAAACCCAAGAAGCAGGAATCTGCAGCTTTGAAGACTTCCAGGTTGTGTTCATCTTTGATGGTCTGGATGAGTGTCGACTTCCTCTGGACTTCCACAAAACTACAATCATAACTGACCCTAGAAAGTCCACCTCAGTGGATGTGCTGCTGATAAACCTCATCAGGGGGAAACTGCTTCCCTCTGCTCGCCTCTGGATAACCACACGACCTGCAGCAGCCAATCAGATCCCTCCTGACTGTGTTGGCATGGTGACAGAGGTCAGAGGGTTCACTGACCCACAGAAGGAGGAGTACTTCAGGAAGAGATTCAGAGATGAGGAGCAGGCACGCAGGATCATCTCCCACATCAAGAAACCACGAAGCCTCCACATCATGTGCCACATCCCAGTCTTCTGCTGGATCACTGCTACAGTTCTGGAGGATGTGCTGGAAACCAGAGAGGGAGGACAACTGCCCCAGACCCTGACTGAGATGTACATCCACTTCCTGGTGGTTCAGGCCAAAGTGAAGAAGGTCAAGTATGATGGAGGAGCTGAGACAGATCCACACTGGAGTCCAGAGAGCAGGAAGATGATTGAGTCTCTGGGAAAACTGGCTTTTGATCAGCTGCAGAAAGGAAACCTGATCTTCTATGAATCAGACCTGACAGAGTGTGGCATCGATATCAGAGCAGCATCAGTGTACTCAGGAGTGTTCACACAGATCTTTAAAGAGGAGAGAGGACTGTACCAGGACAAGGTGTTCTGCTTCATCCATCTGAGTGTTCAGGAGTTTCTGGCTGCTCTTCATGTCCATCTGACCTTCATCAACTCTGCAGAAAATCTGCTGGAAGAACAAAAAACCTCCCAGAAGTCTGAAAAAGGAGAATCAGCAGAGACACACTTCTGCCAGAGTGCTGTGAACAAAGCCTTAGAGAGTCCAAATGGACACCTGGACTTGTTCCTCCGCTTCCTTCTGGGTCTTTCACTGCCGACCAATCAGACTCTCCTACGTGGTCTGCTGACACAGACAGGAAGTAGCTCACAGACCAATAAGGAAACATTTCAGTACATCAAGAAGAAGCTTAGTGAGAATCTGTCTGCAGAGAAAAGCATAAATCTGTTCCACTGTCTGAATGAACTGAATGATCGTTCTCTGGTGGAGCAGATCCAATGGTACATGAGATCAGGACGTCTCTCCTACACTAATCTGTCTCCTGCTCAGTGGTCAGCTCTGGTCTTCATCTTACTGTCATCAGAAGAAGATCTGGATGTGTTTGACCTGAAGAAATACTCTACTTCAGAGGAGGCTCTTCTGAGGCTGCTGCCAGTGGTCAAAGCCTCCAACAAAGCTCTGTGAGTAAATATGAACTCATTGCTAAAAATGATCGCTTGAAATCTTATAATCAATAAAAATCTTAAAATCATGGGAAATAAATCAGAAATGCTGAGTTCAAAGAACAGTTAAAAAACATAAGAATAGTGAATTAGATGATCATCAGTCACTCAGTAAATATATGGTAGTTTTAATGTTTCACTACTGCATTTCTGACACATTTTTGTCTCTAACTTTCAAAGTACAATCCAGACCCAGCCAATAAGAACATGAGCTCTGATCTTTCAGCCCCTCTGACAGGTTCATTATCTACAGCTTGTTCACTTGTCTCCAACTCAAGCAGCTTTTTTTTTTTTTTTTTTTTTAATCTCACTTTCATTGCACACTCTCCCTTTTTTTATTAGGGAAAAACTTGGGCTTCATAAATTAAATTGCCTCTAAGGTCCTGTTTCTTGACAGTATTCATATCGAACTGTAAGGTTGCCATAACCAGTGTTTCCAAAGAATTACAGTGGGTTCTGTCTAGGTCCTCTACAGTTTCCTCCCACTGTCCACAGACATGCAGTTAGGTTACCTGGTGATCTAAACTTCATGAAGGTGTGAGTGAGAGTGGTTGTCTGTCCCTGTGTGGGCTTAGTGGAAGAGACTGGATGGATCTCTCCTTTGTCTTTGATATATCCTGACAGCAAACATTCTCCATGAAGTCTGTGTTTCAGCTAGGGATGGGTATTGATAAGATTTTCACAATTCCGATTCCATTTTCGATTCTGTTTAACAATTCGATTCTTTATCGATTCTCTTATCGATTCTTTTTTTTTTCTTTTTTTTTTAAAAAGGAGAACACTAAGGTCGATTAGCTTAGAACTCTGTTTTATATCTTCTCTTTGAACAAGATAGAAATTTAGGAGTAACATGGCCTTACAAACCCAGCAGTGAGATCTTAAGAGATCCACAGCCTATGGCTCTTCAATGGGGTGTCACAGGGTCTGTTACGTTCCCCTGGGGGGGGGGGTCGTCTAGGCGGTGAGGGGGAAGTAACAAAAGTGACCGGGTCAGAAAAAGGAGTCAAGGAGGCGAAACAGTTAAATAAAACAATTTTATTGAAGAAGTTCAACTAAAAGAGACGGACAAGCCGCTATCACCATAAAGGAAACACAAACAAAACTCAGGCGTTGGTCAAATAAAGCAAAAAGTCAAAAGGAAAGCGCAGCTCACTAGCTGGAAACCACAATACACAGCTCACTAGCTGGAAACCACAAAACACAGCTCACTAGCTGGAAACCACAAAACACAGCTCACCAGCTGGAAACACCGAAAAACCACTCAGCTCACTAGCTGTACCCACACAAATGGCACTCTGGCCCAGAGCTCACCCTGCTCTGGGCTTAAATACCTTTAATTGCTGATGGGAGTCAGCTGTACAGGAGGGAAAGGTGGCACCTCAGGCAGAGGAGGTAGTGGGACATGCCCACACAGGCACCTTCAGGAGAGAGAGAGAGGCCCTGCTAGGGCCGTAACACCCCCTCCCATAAATGCAAACCCATGGTTTGTCAAATTACGATAACCAAAATGATTAATCAAGTCCGTAACCGTTGCATCACCAAATTGCAGGTTTTCCACCTACCAAACCCCATAGCAACGGTTAGGCATTGTCAGCGGAAGCTGCCAACCCCATCTCAATGGGTTCAAAATACTTACTGAAGGTGGCCGCAGACCCTCAAAACAATGTCTCATGTGATGGCTAGGGCTTTTTTGAGCCATCACATGTGGAGAACACAGCAGGCAGTCAGAAGACCTTACTGCAACACTTTGCAGACGATTCCTCAAGTCACCGGTACAGGCATGTTTGTTAGCCAGGGTTGCGGGTCTGAGTGGTGGTGTTATACATGATCTGTCCACCTGCAGGTCATTTTGAGGAACTGGGACATTGTCAACCAGCAGCAGCTCAGGGTTAGGTGACCTCTCACACTGACTACATGACACGATTGAGCAATTATGCTCCAAGTGTAGCCTTTTACCAGGCCTGGCAACCTGGTCGGTTTGAGAACCACGACTAGCTTTTCTGAAAGCAGGCACTTTTTGCTTTGAGTCGGCTTTCCGTTTGAGTTTCAATTTCGAACAGTCAGCAATGAGGTGTCCAGGGTTGTGGCAGAAGAAACAAAGCTTTGTTTTGGGTCTCGAAACCACAACTTTTTCAGCCTTGTTAGCTGGCTCCCTCCTAGCTCTCCAAGATGTGTTACTGTGAGAAGGGATGTCACATTCCACCGCGTTTGTTTTATGAGTTAGGGTAAACCCATCCGCCAGTATGGCAGCCTGCTGTAGAGTGGAAACCCTTTGCTCACTTAAATAACAAGAAATAGACTCAGGAACCGAGTTTTTAAAATCTTCCACCAGCATAAGCTCACGTATGGACCCCACGTCGTTAACCTGGCTTGCAGAACACCACCTATCAAAGAGCTTTGCCTTCTCCCTAGCAAAGTCAAGGTAGGACTGACCCTGTGCCAACTCCAAACCTCGAAGGTTCTGCCTATAGGCTTCAGGTAGGAGTTCATGGGCTTGGAGGACAGCACTTTTAAGCTTTTCATAAACTAAGCAGTCCTCCATTGACAAAGCAGAACAAACCTCCTGAGCCTTACCTGTCAACTTACATAGTAACATCACGCACCACATGTCCTGAGGCCATTGCAGTGCGGTCGCTATGCGTTCAAAGGCGATAAAGAAGCTATGAACATTGGACTCACAGAAAACTGGAACCAGGTGGATGTTATTGCTCATAAACGAGCCTCTGGACACCTGTTCACCAACAGATGTAGGCCCAGTGCTCGTCAGCTCCAGCTGATTCAACTGGAACGCCATTCCAGCCTGAAAAAAAACCCCACCACCACACACACACACCTGTGCCAATTCTCACAGGCTAGCCAACAATTAATGGTAACCGAACTACTTATTCTCCTTGACCAACTTACCTTCTGCTACACACACCCATACAACACACGACCTACCCAGTTCCTGAGCACAACAAACTTGCCTACCTATCTTCTGGAGCGTGCTGGGCTCGAGGCAACTTGAAAGGCAGAACTTCAGCGACCGGGGCCCTGAATTGCCTACCCCCAACAGGGAACTAATCCCCGCCGAGGATTACTCCGAAAATAAAAAAGGCAAAATAACAAAATAGTGCCTGAAGGAAGAACTTAATAAGCTCAGCTGGACACTCACCTAACTTAACTGGGAAGTTGAATGTCTAAAGGGTGCCAAAACGAAATACTCAAAAAAACAAAAACAAACCAAATCCAACACAGAACTCCCTTTTCAATTATCCCGGACGAGCCCCCACTTGTTACGTTCCCCTGGGGGGGGGGGGGTCTAGGCGGTGAGGGGGAAGTAACAAAAGTGACCAGGTCAGAAAAAGGAGTCAAGGAGGCGAAACAGTTAAATAAAACAATTTTATTGAAGAAGTTCAACTAAAAGAGACGGACAAGCCGCTATCACCATAAAGGAAACAAACAAAACTCAGGCGTTGGTCAAATAAAGCAAAAAGTCAAAAGGAAAGCGCAGCTCACTAGCTGGAAACCACAATACACAGCTCACTAGCTGGAAACCACAATACACAGCTCACTAGCTGGAAACCACAAAACACAGCTCACTAGCTGGAAACCACAAAACACAGCTCACCAGCTGGAAACACCGAAAAACCACTCAGCTCACTAGCTGTACCCACACAAATGGCACTCTGGCCCAGAGCTCACCCTGCTCTGGGCTTAAATACCTTTAATTGCTGATGGGAGTCAGCTGTACAGGAGGGAAAGGTGGCACCTCAGGCAGAGGAGGTAGTGGGACATGCCCACACAGGCACCTTCAGGAGAGAGAGAGAGGCCCTGCTAGGGCCGTAACAGGGTCCCTGGGGAAAAAAATTGTAAATGTAAAATAAATATACTTCTGTAGCAATAACAAAGTGTAACATAAATTATTCTGTAGCAATTACACAAGAATATCCAGTAATGTCCCTGCCTACAATTAAACACATTCACTTACCGGAATTCGGGCATCTGCTGTGGCAAATAGGTGTAAGCCTTTTACCACAAACTTAGTCACTGCTCGGTGACATTCGTCTATCCTGGCCTGAAAGGAGACGCTACCGGTAGAATGCAGCGAGAACTGCCAGCGAGCGCCAGCCAGATTCTGTCTGTCTCTCTCATCATGGTCACCTAAATGCAGCGCACAGTAATGGCAGGTTTTGTAATAAGGCAGATCGCGCTAACATAACATGCAATGTTAGTTGATTATTTACCTGCCGCATTAACGGATGAGGACGTGCAAACATTACCGCTGCTGCTGGGTTGAGATTCACGAGTCTGGAGCAGAATTAAAAACACGACATTCATTTAAGGTTATCGCGTGTTTTGTGAGCAAATGTTTTTGCATATTCGTAGTGTTTCCTCCCTTAAATGAAATATCTACTTTGCAAGTATTGCAAGTTGCCCTGTTGTCTTCCGTTCTCGTAAAGTATAACCAAACTTTTTAGCGTTTCAGCCGCCATGTTTCCTGCCAGGTAAATGATGCTCCGCAACGTGGTGACGTCATTTGGGGCGACTGGAATCGATAAGGGAATTGTTTGCAAAAATGGCAAACAATTCCAAGGAATTGAAACAGTGGGAACCGGTTCTCAACAAGAACCAGTTTTTGATACCCATCCCTAGTTTCAGCTCATCTCCTTTATACACACCTTTAACAGGAAGAGTTTTATACAGCTAGTGTTTAAAATCCAGTGTTACTCACAGTACACAGGTAATCAGCATAATGATTATTGAATTAGTTAAATTTTCTAAAATAATTGTTTTAGTTAATATTGTATGATAGTGCACACAGAATTATTAGCTCAGTAGACAGAGTGGTCACCCCATGATCGTAAGGTCGGGGGTCGAATCCACCAAATAGCTACCCTGAGGTTTCCCTGAGCAAGGTACCATCAAGGTATCAATCGCGTGCACTGGACTGGTAGCACTCATAGTCTCATAGGTTTAAAAAAAAAAAAAAGGGTTCAACATATAAACAAATTTCATTTGATCACATATATTGTTTGTTTTTTTTGTTTTTGTTTTTTCCCTCTCTCTCTCAGACTGAGCAGTTGTAACCTCTCAGAGGAAGGCTGTGAAAATTTGTTGTCAGTGGTCAGCTCCCAGTCCTGTAGTCTGAGAGAGCTGGACCTGAGTACCAACAGCCTGAAGGCTTCAGCAGTAAAGCTTCTGTCTGCTACAGTGGAGAATCCACACGCCAAACTGAATATTCTGAGGTCAGATCAGTTTGTGTCCTGTTTAGTTCTGTTTGTTTATATGTTTGATGTTTGTTTTTGTTTATATCCATTGACAAAAATAATCAACAATTTACCCAGTAAAGGTTAACTTTATCCACAAGACAATAAGCTATTGCACCCTGATTACACTTTAACAACAATCTTTATTCGTGTTTTTATCTTCAGACTTAACATCTGTGAACTCTCAGAGGAAAACTGTGAAGCTCTGTCCTCAGTTCTCAGCTCACAGCCCTCTAGTCTGACAGAGCTGGACCTGAGTATCAGAAAGCTGCAGGATTCAGGAGTGAAGCTTCTGTCTGCTGGACTACAAAGTTTAAACTGTAAACTGAGTACTCTGAGGTCAGATCAGAAAACAGTTTGTTGTTAGAATTATTAATTAAAGATCATCCAAATGATGTTGTATCTTAGTATGTTAATGTTTCCTTTAAAAATAGAAAGTCAAGATTTAATGTTGTGAAATGTATTAACAAACTCTACATGAGTATTTGTTTTATAGATTGTCTTTTATTTTTCAGACTGAGTGGCTGTAACCTGTCAGAGAGAAGCTGTGAAGCTCTGTTCTCAGTCCTCACCTCCCAGTCCTCCAGTCTAAGAGAGCTGGACCTGAGTAACTGTGACCTGCAGGATTCAGGAGTGAAGCTTCTCTCTGCTGGACTAAAGAGTTCACAGTGTGCAGTGGAAACTCTCAGGTCAGGATTAAAACTTTTCCACAGATGATCATTTGAAATGTGACTTATATTATTGTATAAAAAGGTAACCTTTATACAGCTTTCAAGTGAACTTTTATTTACATTTGCGTGGATAATTAGACTCTTAATTACTTTTAAAAGTTGTTATAGTCATGTCTTTGCTTATTTAAAAAAATACTTCATGTACTGTCTGTGATCATCGTGTGGTCCAGGTCATCGTAGTCTAAGGAGCTTGGAAAGAAAAGCATCTGGACTTCTTTGAGTTTCTTGAAGACGTTTCACCTCTCATCCGGGTCAAATGGTGGAGAGTCCCAGATTTAAACCCAGTGGGAGTTTCCCCCCAAAGAGGGACAAAGGACCCCCTGATGATCCACTACCTAATCACATGAGCCAAGGTGTGAAAACGGGTGTGGGTCCCAATCAGCCAGGGTTTCGGGTGAGCTCATTGTGCAACCTGGCCCCACCCTATCATGTGATTTCCTGAGGTCAGATGGCCCAGGATGTGAGTGGGCGTTAAGGCGTCTGGGAAGGGATTTCAAAACTGGATTATAGATTGCAGACAGTTGGTGTCGTAAACCACCGCCTATGTTCAAAGATGGTCGCTCACAGTGGACGTAAATGGCTTCTTTCACTCCTCTTTCAAACCATCTGTCCTCTCTGTCCAAAATGTGAACGTTGGCATCCTCAAAAGAGTGGCCTTTGTCCTTTAGATGCAGATGAACTGCTGAGTCTTGTCCCGTGGAGGTGGCTCTTCTGTGTTGTGCCATGCGCTTGTGAAGTGGCTGTTTGGTCTCTCCGATGTAGAGGTCTGGGCATTCCTATCTGCACTGTAAAGCATACACCACATTGTTAAGTTTATGTTTAGGAGTTTTGTCTTTCGGGTGAACCAGTTTCTGTTTGAGTGTGTTGCTGGGTCTGAAGTACACTGGGATGTTGTGCTTGGCGAAAACTCTCCTGAGTTTCTCTGATACATCGGCTACATAGGGGATGACAATGTTGTTGCGTCTGTCTATATTATCCTCCCTCGCTGGTGTCTGATCTTCTTTTCTGTGCATCTTTGCTGACTTTATAAATGCCCAATTAGGATAACCGCATGTTTTAAGTGCTTCCTTTACATGTGTGTGTTCCTTCTTTTTCCCTTCAGGCTTGGAGGGAACATGTTCTGCCCGGTGGTGTAGGGTCCTGATTACCCCAAGTTTGTGTTCCAGAGGGTGATGGGAGTCAAAGAGGAGGTACTGGTCCGTGTGTGTGGGCTTCCGGTAAACTTCAATGTTGAGGTTGCCATTCTCTTCAATGTGCACAGCGCAGTCCAGGAAAGGCAAACAGTTATCCTTTGTGTCTTCCCTGGTGAACTTGATGCTTTTACACACGGCATTAACGTGCGCAGTGAAGGATTCCACTTCTTTTCTTTTGACTTTGACCCAGGTGTCGTCTACATATCTGTACCAGTGGCTGGGTACTCTCCCTTTAAAAGAGCCAAGAGCCTTTCTTTCCACTTCCTCCATGTAAAGGTTGGCTACAATAGGTGATACGGGGGAGCCCATGGCGCAGCCATGTTTTTGTCTGTAGAAACCCTCGTTGTATTTCAAATATGTTGTGGTAATGCAGAGGTCTAACAGTGTGCAAATCTGATCGGGTGTGAAGTTGGTTCTGTCTTCCAATGAGCTGTCTTCTTGTAGTCGTTTTCTGACAGTCTCCACGGCCTCCGTGGTGGTTATGCAAGTGAAGAGGGAGACTACATTAAAGGACACCATGGTTTCATCTCGGTCCAGGGTAAGTTTCTGGACGTTGTCGGTGAAGTCCGTGGAGTTCTTGATGTGATGTGGGGTGTTCCCCACAAGAGGTGCTAGGACGGTAGCAAGGTGTTTTGAGATGTTGTAGGTGGCTGAGTTTATGCTACTGACAATGGGTCTGAGTGGGACACCTTCCTTGTGGATCTTAGGAAGTCCGTAAATGCAGGGTATGGCATCACCTGGGTAAAGGCGGAGACATATAAGGCGGTCAATGATTTTGTCCCTTTCAAGGTCTTGAAGGCAAGCTATGTACTGCCTAATTTAAAGCTATGTACTTCATGTACTGCCTAATTTAAAGATTTAGGCTCCTTCGGGCCCACTATATATATATATATATATATATATATGTATATATGTTTTCGTCTCTTGCCCACCGATGCCTTCTTGTTCCAGTAGCCCACTTTTCGTCAGGGTGCCCTGGTTCCTCAACACCTGACGCGGACCTTGTTGATCCGGGTGACGTCCGAGCCGGCATGCCTTCATATTTATCTGTCTCGCTCATGTATGCGGTAGGCTCACTTAGCATAGGGGGTCTAGCCTTAGGACCCTTACTGGATACAGACGCCCCAGGCAGGAATCGAACTTGCGATCCTGGGTTCCAAAGGCGTGTAGTCTAACCACTACGCTATCCAGCTGCTAGACAAACAGAAGAAGACGGCCGTAGTGATCGATGTAGCAGTTCCGAATGACAGCAATATCAGGAAGAAGGAACACGAGAAGCTGGAGAAATACCAAGGGCTCAGAGAAGAGCTCGAGAGGATGTGGAGGGTGAAGGTAACGGTGGTCCCCGTGGTAATCGGAGCACTAGGTGCGGTGACTCCCAAGCTAGGCGAGTGGCTCCAGCAGATCCCGGGAATAACATCGGAGATCTCTGTCCAGAAGAGCGCAGTCCTGGGAACAGCTAAGATACTGCGCAGGACCCTCAAGCTCCCAGGCCTCTGGTAGAGGACCCGAGCTTGAAGGATAAACCGCCCGCAGGGGCGTGCTGGGTGTTGTTGTTATATATATATATGTATGTGTATATATATATATGTATGTATGTGTATATATATATATGTATGTATGTGTATATATGTATGTATGTATGTATATGTGTATATATGTATGTATATATGTATATATATATATGAATGATTTCTTTAGGAATAAATTTAGGAGGATATTGGCGACTACTGGTTGGTTTGCTGTTTGTTTTTTATTCACAGTACTTACAGTACTTCTCAAAATGAGATATCTATCTTTTCTTCCACCATATCTTCTTGCTTGATTTATTCATTACAGTTTGATTTAAAGAATATTAGACTCGTAACATAATAAATAAATATATTTATTTCACTTCTTCTTGAGAGAAAGAAAGGGATGACTGGGTGAGCTCCAGTGACTCATCCCAGCTGAGAGAGCGGCACACTGAGCTGCAAATGTTCACAGTAGTAATGGCCATAGTTTGATAAATCGGGCAGGCTTACCCAGTAGATAATACAGGGTTCTGGTGCCGATGTGGGGGAGGGGACTCTCCCGGTACTAACTACCTACTACTAACTACCTCATCCAGATGTCTTCCCTACTAACCCTGATAAGAAGTAACCGCAGTAGCCTTATAGGTCAAATCAGTTTCACCTGTTAAAGTTAGCTCCACTATTAATGGTGTCACTTGTTATTTCTGGGACGAGTTTAGTACCCTGAACAGCTGCTCAAAGGAAAGGTTATTTTTATTATTATTGTTTTAATTATTATTAAGTCTGGGGTAACCTGCAAGAGCTGTTTACACAAAGAATAATACTCAGACTTTTAGGTTTTATCATTTTACACAAGGTTTAAAAGTGAATGTCCACAATTGAATTGCAGAAATTGTTATTGAGCTAATACTCATATAGTTGTGGTTGGAGGAAGGATGAGCACAGTCAGGCCTAAAGATGCTCTTAATAATAATGGATTACATTTATATAGCGCTTTTCAAGACCTTCAAAGCGCATTACAGTTCCACTATTTATTCACACACACACAGTTGTAGCCACAGCTGCCCTGGGGCAGACTGACAGAAGCGAGGCTGCCATATCGTGCCATCAGCCCCTCTGGCCAACACCAGTAGACGGTAGGTGAAGTGTCTTGCCCAAGGACACAACGACCAAGACAGACAGAGCTGGGGATCAAACCGGCAACCTTCTGGTTACAAGATGAGCTTTCCAACCCCCTAAACCCCAGTCTTATTCTCCAGTTCTGTGTTGATGATAATCACACAACAGGAGAGCAGCTGGGCATCCAGTGGAAGTGTGATGGAAATCAAAATCCTGAATTGGCAGTTACAGTGCTCCCTCGCTATAACATGGTTTACTTTTCGGGGCCTTGCTGTTTCGTGGATTTTTTTTGTGCAATTTTACATGCTGGGTTTTTTTTTTTTGGTTTTTTTTTTGTAATATACCAGCACATTGTGTTCTACTTCCTGATTGGCTGTAGACAATTGTCTACAGACAATTGTCAATCAGTCTCGTGCCGTGTCTCCTGTACAGTACACCCTCCAACTTGTTGAGCTCAAAACATGTTTTACATTTTAGATTCTTCCAAACAGCCACCCTTTGCTTGGATTACTGCTTTGCAAACTCTTGGCATTCTCTCTCTGAGCTTCATGAGGTCGTCACTAGAGGTGCAACGGATCACGATTGATCCGAAATCCGAACCAATCCCACTCCACGGTTCGGTACGCACGTGATCCAAAGATTCGAAAAAGAAAAAAAAAACTGTGTATGGTGCGTGTGGTCAGTCTGTCAAGCGGTAGCTATGACCAGTGCTAGCGGTCCAAGTGGCAGGGAGCAGAGGAGTTTGCGGCACTTAAGAAGCACTTTGCTGCCCAATCCGACTGGGCTAAAGCTATTACAAAAGCTAATGGGGTGTTTAGCTGCAGACGGGAGGCCGTATTCCGTTGTGCAAAACAAGTGGTTTAAACTGTGATGAACGTGCTCGAGCCACTCTATAATATCTCGTTGCGCGTCCACCTCAGTGTGACAAGATCGTTCCAAGCATGTATGAGCAGGAGAAGTTTAAAGTTATGGCTGAACTGTCCCAGGCAAATGGGTGGACCTCCAGGGCTACGGAAAGCCACATGACCGTGGCCGCTCATTATATCACAGCGGAGTGGTAGATACAAAGCCCTGTACAGCCCTATAGATTACATTAGATTAGATGAAACTTTATCCCTTGGGTGGGTTTCCTCCGGGAAATTCAGTTTCCAGTAGCACAGCACCGACAGAAGTTGCAGAATGTGAGCAGAAATATACCATATTTACACATATATAAATACAGAGAATACAAAAGGGATAAATAAAATAAATAGGAATAAGAATACAAGGGAACGACACATTTCAAGTATTGTGAGTCTGTTACACCGCTGGATATTAACAAAAACTATTGCACAGTGAAAAGGCACTACAGCTTGCTTGTTCCCCCCTCCTTTGTCCCTGTTTCCCCTCCCTCTCCCCTCCAGTGAGGAGTTAAACAGTTTGATGGCGTGTGGGAAAAATGACTTTTTAAGTTTGCTGGTCCTTGACTTTGGGAGAAGCAACCTGTCACTCACAAGACTCCTCTGGTTGTTTATTGCCGTGTGTAGAGGATGTAGAGGATGCCCAGCATGGTCCATAATGTCCATATTGCACCTTAATTTGTTTTTATATAAGTGCGTGGAATGAGTCTTCAGTTAAATGTTTTTTAAGAGGCAAAACATATTTAAATAAGTAAATGCCGAGTCGAATTTTTGTCCTTTTTTCTATTTTTGCTGATCCGAAAATTGATCCGATCCGTGACTTAAAACCGTGATCTGATCCGAACCGTGAGATTTTTGATCCGTTGCACCACTAGCCGTCACCTGAAATGGTTTTCCAACAGTTTTGGAGGAGTTCTCAGAGATGCTGAGCACTTGTTGGCCCCTTTGCCTTCACTTTGTGGTTCATCCCATCCCAAACAGTGATGGGAATAATGGCTTTATAAGTAACGGCGCTACTAACGGCGTTACTTTTTTCAGTAAAGAGTAATTTAACTGTTACTATTACTATCATTAAAATGCCATTACTGTTACTAAAAAGAAAATGCGTTGCGGTCGCGTTACTGTTTTTCAGCAAACAGTTGGTTGAAGCTGTCTTTAGCTTACCGCATCTTATATCAGTTGCACAGAAGTAGCTGAAAGTAATCTGGGCGCTACAGCTTTAAGCTGCTGCCCGAGCTCCCATGGACGGCAATCACTTTCTGGCAAACAATCACTTTTTGGCACAACACCTGTAGCTAAGAGGGGAAAACAATCGCATGAGTGCTGCTGTTTGACTGAGGAAGAAAAAAGTAGTCGTGGTAAGCCAATCACATGACCACTTCAAGACAAAGCAACAAGGTGATATATACCAGTTTTTAAATTGTGTTGATAGGCCACGTAAAACCAGAGTCATGATAAACAATATATACGCTGCGTTTTTTCCTCAATAGTTTCGTCACGTTTACTGTCTAAGGACAGTGCTAGCAAGAACTCTCTGCTTATGACCAAAAAATAAAAAAACAAAACAAACAGCCCTTTGTGTTGGTGGAAAAATGTACCATGTCGACCAATCAAAAAATGATATGGCAACATGACATTTGTTTAGGAAGAGGGGGAAGTTTTAGGAGTGACAGCGAGAGAGAGTTGATAGGTTTGTAGCTTAAACCTATTCGCTGGAACGTTCAAAACAATTTAACTACACAGCAAAGCAAGGCACGAGTAGGCAAATTTCTTTATGTTTCTCGTGCACGGGAGAGAACTGGACAAACGCCGTTCCTGCGCTTGACCCCAGTTGCTCTCATCCACTCCCCCTGTAACACTGCTCTTTATTGAGATTACATGAGTATGCATAGGTTCATTAACATATGACGTATACATACAAACAAAGAGTACCGTGTGTGTGTGTGTGTGTGCGTGTGTGTTTGCGTGTCTGTGTGTGGTCAGAATGTGACCCCATAAACGACTTCCCTAAACCTGCTGGTCTGGAAGTCCAGCAGTTCATCTAAACAAAAGGCACTTAGACTAAAACAGATATAGATGTGTTTGCCATACCATATATCAGTATGAGAAGATATAACCTCTTCCCATGACCCTAGGATCTGAGTGTGTATGCCAGAACACTCTGGAATGCACACCAAGTCTTTGCAGACTACTAAGGATCAGACATCCTATCACTACACAATCGATTATACACCTCTAAGCATATATGGTTAAATATTTCTAAGCATAAATGACAATCAACAATATAAACCTCACAAGAGTTTTGAGAGGTGAGAGATTTGTGACGTTTAGCGTGTTTGGAGTGTGTGGATAGTATGTTGTGTTGTGTAGTTAGTGTGTAAGGGGAAAAAAAGAACAAAAAAAGGAATATTAAGTTAAATGTTAAGTGCCTTGAGGCAACTATTGTTGTGATTTGGCGCTAAATAAATAAAATTGAATTGAATTGAATTGTTACAGGTGCTGCCACAAAACCAACAAAGGCAGATTACAATGTAAACGGTGTCTCCAGGTAGAAATGGGAGCAGTGATACACCTGCTGCCGTCAGACCTGCAGGTATCAGGCTGTGATGTTCTCCTTTATAGTCTCCTTTATAATTTTTTTTTTTTTTGAATTGGCACAAATAATTTGTGTGGAATGCAGAACGCGTAATTGTTCTGTAAATAGTTTGAAATGTTTATTTGAAAAAAATAAGGTAAAAGGTAAATGGGTACAAATAACTTGGTTGTTTGCAAACGTTGTTTATAGGAGTTTAAAATTTGCAATTTATATTTACATATATAACTACTAAGAAGTAGTTAGTAGTATTAGTATAGTTACTAAGAAGTAACTAGTAACTATAATTACTCTTTCAAAGTAACTTGCCCAACACTGATCCCAAACCATCTCCACTGGGTTTAGGTCAGGTGACTGGTCAGCACTTCATCACTCTCATTCTTGGTCACAGAGCCCTCACACAGCCTGGAGGTCTGTTTGGGGTAATTGTCCAGTTGGAAAATAAATGATGGGATGGCATGTTGCTGCAGGATGCTGTGGTAGCCATGCTGGTTCAGTCTGCCTTCAATTTTGAACAAATCCCTAACTGTGTCACTAGCAAAGCAACACACCTCCTCCTCCATGCTTCACAGTAGACTTGTAGTCAAGAGCGCCTAAACCGAGACCAAGAAAATACCATGACCAAGTCATGACAATAAAGTCTTTAAACTGCAGCCAGATGTTGCTTGCTTTACAGGTGTCAGGCATATTTATGTGTTTTTGCTTTCGCACAGCCTTCCTCACCGCTGCCTACTGTCTCACTCACTTACTGAGAGGACAGACGCACGCTCCACTTGACTGTCGCATCTCACACCCTCTGTTTTTCAAATAACGATATTATCCTATATCCTCGCATGTGATTGGCCACAATATGGAGGGATTGGAGCATAGCTTAGCCACTGTGTGAGAGCTGAGCAGTGAAAGGAAATTAAGTGAGGAGCCGGCTCTCGCTCAATGGGAGTCAACTCTTCTGATTCACTATAAAGCACTCTCTAAGCACGGCTCTTAGAGCTGATGCTTTTGCACATGACACATTATCGAACGTTACGTTGTGTGTCATTGATACTGTTGACTCCAGACATTTTATACACTCGGGGTTTAGCCCTAAAGGGTAGTATGCATGTGGGATCGGGGGTAAGGGGTTAGAAATGACTGAAAGATTTATTAGGCTGTGTTTTGAGTTTTGTTCAAAAAAGAATGACTTCATCCATCCATCCATCCATCCTCATCCGCTTTATCCGAGGCCGGGTCGCGGGGGCAGCAGCCTAAGCAAAGAGGCCCAGACCTCCCTCTCCCCAGCCACCTCCTCCAGCTTATCCGGGGTAACACCAAGGCGTTCCCAGGCCAGCCGAGAGATATAATCTCATATAGGAAAAAATATATATCACATACGCAGGACACCTTAAACTAGATTTTTAATTAAGCAGCAAGGCAGAACAAAATCAGGGCTGTATCAAGACACGAGGACTAAACCCCAGAACTGATCCGGAATTCAAACAGGACTACAACAGTTCAAAATCAGGACTACTTAGGATTTAACCAAGACAGAACCAGAATCAAAACTAGATGATAGTAGCACTAAAAATCATCATAGACCTGCACTACACGTATTATTTAATTCTACCAAAGTACACTATTTAGATTCAGAAAAGTTTCTATAATTATTCAGCCTTGTTGTGCAAGCAAGCCTGCATACCTTAATAAATATAGAATTTGAAAAGTAACAAATGGTATCTAAAAAGTTACACTAGGTACTAGATACATGTTCTGATGAGTTTTGGCAAACAACCATCTGACTAACGTGTGTGTCTCACCTGGCTCTTGTTCCATCTCTGTTCTGTCCTCATTCTCCTCTCTCTCCCTCTCTGTTCCTCTCTCTCCCTGTCTGTTCCTCTCTCTCCCTCTTTGTGCTGACAATCAAGCCAAACACCAACATCATCAAATATACATTTGAAACCAGATATTTACATACTCTTCCGATAAAAACAAAAACACTTTTTAAAGTGTAAAACCTCACATCAGATTTTTTTAGATTGATAAATATAAAAAACATATTTGTTAAATTTAAGAGTAAAGAGAGAAATTGTTTGTCAAATTTCTTTGCAATTAAGAAATACAATGGGTCAAATGGACCTCTCCGTGAATCGCTACCTTATCGTGGTGGAGGGGTTTGTGTGTCCCAGGGATCCCAGGGGCTATGTTGTCTGGGGTTTTTTGCCCCCTGGTAGGGTCTCCCATGGCAAATTGGTCCTGGGTGAGGGACCAGACAAAGAGCGATTCAGAAGACCCTTATGAGGAAAACATCGAGGGAACAGTTTACCCTGCCCAGGATAGGGTTACCGGGGCCCCGCCCTGGAGCCAGGCCCGGGGAGAGTGCCCGAGGGCGAGCATCTGGTGGCCGGGCCTGGCACAGCCCGAAAAGGGGACGTGGGCCCATCCTCCCACAGGCCCACCACCCGCAGGAGGCACCGTAGGGGTCAGGTGCATTGTGTGCCGGGCGGCGGCCAGGAGCGCACTGATCCCCGGCTACCAAGACTGGCAATTGGAACATGGAATGTCACCTCTCTGGTGGGGAAGGAGCCTGAGTTAGTGCATGAGGTTGAGAGGTACCGGCTAGATATAGTCTGGCTCACCGCTTGGGCTCTGGAACCAGTCTCCTGGAGAGGGGCTGGACTCTGTCTCAGTCTGGAGTTGCCCCCTGGTGAGAGGCGGCGGGCTGGGGTGTATTAAATTCCAGTTCTTTTAGTATTCTTTACGCCCAAAAAAGACACAGCTCAGAAGTGGTCCTTTTACTTTAAAAATTATCTTTATTTTACATATCCGGATATGGAGACCTGAAGACAAAACACACAACCCCAGGTCTGAAGCACAAACAGAAGCCAAGTTATTTATATACTTGCTCTCTACGTCACACCACACTTTAAGTTTTCGATCAAACAGCCGAGTTGGTTTCACTTTCTACTGCAGTTACCATGCTTCTGCAAAAGCATGCAGTTTCCTATCAGCACTTTTGGCACAGAGTGTACTCAGAGTTAAGCCTTTCTTATAAAGCAATATAATCAGCATATAAGCATTTAAGATTATAAATTTAAACCTTAACAGGTGGGTATTCTAATATCCCCTCGGCTTGCTGCCGGTACGTTGGGGTTCTTCCCGGTGGATGAGAGGGTTTGTTCCCTGCGCCTTAGGGTCAGGGAACGGGCCCTGACTGTCATCTGCGCTTATGCGCCCAGTGGCAGTTCAGAGTACCCAGCCTTCTTAGAGTCCCTGGGTGTGGTGCTGGAAGATGCTTCACCTGGAGACTCTGTTATCCTGCTAGGAGACTTCAGTGCTTACGTGGGTAACGACAGCGAGACCTGGAGGGGGGTGATTGGGAGGAACGGCCTCCCTGATCTGAACCAGAGCGGTGTTTTGTTATTGGACTTCTGTGCAAACCACGGTTTGGCCATAACGAACACTTTGTTCGAACATAAGAGTGTCCATATGTGCACGTGGCACCAGGACGCTCTAGGCCGCAGGTCGATGATCGATTTTGTAATCGTATCACCAGACCTGCGACCATATGTTCTGGACACTTGGGTAAAGAGAGGGGCTGAGCTGTCAACTGATCCTCCACCACCACCTGGTGGTGAGTTGGATCAGGTGGTGGTGGAGGATGCTGGACAGACCCAGTGCACCTAAACGTGTAGTGAGGGAGTGCTGGGAATGCCTAGCAGAGGCCCCAGTCCACGAGATCTTCAACGCACACCTCCGGCAGCGCTTCAACAGCATTCCGAGGGAGACTGGGGACATTGAGTCCGAATGGACCATGTTCAGCGTCTCCATTGCCGAAGCTGCTGCATTGAGCTACGGCCACAAGGTGGTTGGTGCCTGCCGTGGTGGTAATCCCCGAACCAAATGGTGGACACCAGAGGTGAAGGGAGCCACCAGGCTGAAAAAGGAGTCCTATTGGGCTTGGTTAGCCTGTGGGACTCCGGAGGCAGCCGACAGGTATCGACAGGCCAAGCGGAATGCGGCTCGGGCAGCGGCTGAAGCAAAAACTCGGGTGTGGGAGGAGTTCAGAGAAGCCATGGAAAAAGACTTTCGGACTGCCTCAAAGAGATTCTGGCAAACCGTCAGGCGTCTCAGGAGGGGAAAGCGGTGCTCTACTTGCACTGTGTATAGTGCTGGTGGAGCGCTGCTGACTTCGACTGAGAAAATTGTCGGGCGGTGGAAAGAATACTTCGAGGACCTCCTTAATCCCACTGACATGTCTTCTGAAGAGGAAGCAGAATCTGGGGATGAGAGGAATGACCCGTCAATTTCCAGAGGTGAGGTCACTGAGGCAGTTAAACAACACCTTGGTGGTAGAGCCTCCGGTGTTGATGAGGTCTGCCCCGAGTTCCTGAAGGCTCTGGACGTTGTAGGGCTGTCCTGGTTGACGCGCCTCTACAATGTTGCATGGAGATCAGGGGCAGTACCCCCGGAATGGCAGACCAGGGTGGTGGTCCCCATCTTTAAGAAGGGGGACCGGAGGGTGTGTTCCAACTACAAGGGGATCACACTCCTCAGCCTCCCTGGGAAAGTCTATGCCAGGGTGCTGGAAAGGAGAGTTCGTCCGCTAGTCGAACCTCAGTTACAGGAGGAACAATGCGGTTTTCGTCCTGGTTGCAGAGCACTGGACCAGCTCTTTATCCTCTCAAGGATACTTGAGGGTGCATGGGAGTTTGCCCAACCAGTCTACATTTGTTTTGTGGACTTGGAGAAGGCATTCGACCGTGTCCTTCGGGTTGTCCTGTGGGAGGTGCTGCGGGAGTATGGGGTGTCTGGCCCATTGCTACGGGCCATTCGATCCCTATACAACCGTTGCAAGAGCTTGGCTCGCAATCACCCAGTGGGTGATGGGCTCCGCCAGGGCTGCCCTTAGTCACCAATTCTGTTCATAATTTTTATGGACAGGATTTCTAGGCACAGCCAAGTGGTGGAGGGCTTTCACTTCCTCTGCTTTTGCAGATGATGTGGTTTTGTTGGCTTCATCGGGTGATGGCCTCCAGCTCACACTGCAAGCCGAGTGTGAAGCAGCGGGAATGAGGAATCAGCACCTCCAAATCTGAGGCCATGGTTCTCAGCTGGAAAAGGGTGGAGTGCGTGCCCACTCCGGGTCGGGGATGAGTTCCTGCCCCAAGTGGAGGAGTTAGTTTCTCCGGATCTTGTTCGCGAGTGATGGGAGAAGGGAGCCGGAGATCGACAGACGGATTGGTGCTGCGGTTGCAGCACTGCGGCTGCAGTGATGCGGACGCTGCACCGGTCTGTCGTGGTGAAGAGGGAGCTGAGTGTGAAAGCGAAGCTCTCAATTTACCGGTCGATCTACGTCCCTACCCTCACCTATGGCCACGAGCTGTGGGTAGTGACCGAAAGAACGAGATCACGGATACAAGCGGCGGAAATGAGCTTTCTCCAAAGGGGGCTGGCCTCTCCCTTAGAGATGGGGTGAGAAGTTCAGCCATCCGGGAGAGGCTCAAAGTAGAGTTGCTGCTCCTCCACATCGAAAGGAGCCAGCTGAAGTGGTTCGGGCATCTAACAAGGATGCCTCCTGGGCGCCTCGTGGGTGAGGTTTTCCGGGCATGTCCCACCGGGAGGAGGCCCCGGGGCAGACCCAGGACACGCTGGAGAGATTATATCTCTCGGCCTTGGAACGCATTGGTGTTCCGCCGGATAAGCTGGAGGAGGTTGCTGGGGAGAGGGAGGTCTGGGCCTCTGCTTAGGCTGCTTCCCCCATGACCCAGCCCCGGATAAAGCGGATGAAGATGGATGGATGGACAGATGGAGATATCAGGGATTACACTGGTGTGTCCGATTCACTTTTTAGCACTCCGGTCAATCTGGTGTGTCAGCCAGAACACCACTGAAGGCCAAGTGTAATGCATTTAAGTGATACTTCAGACTTGAAGTACTGCGATGATAAGAAAAGTCAACTTTGCTTGCAAATAACTTCAGTTGCATCCACACTGCCCTCTGGAATAATTAGACTTTGGTGACAAACTGATGTGATCTCCATGTTATCTTTTTTGGACTGTGGACGAGTGTCAGAACTGAATGTACTGAGTAACATGCAGTGTTTAAATATGTGTCAGTTCCAGTTTTAGAGCTCTAACGTGCAGCTATCATGTTATGAATATGTTAGGAATAGACCGTAACACTGAGCACACTGAGGTCAAATCTTTATTTTACCACTCGTTGCATTCTTGATCTTCATGAATTCAGCAGGTTCATGATTGTCTGCAGCATTAATCTCATATTTCCATCTAAAGTGTTAAATTTGACTGTTTGATGTTCTTTATGATCTCTAGCACCAGTTCATCTGTAGGCTGAAATCAGTCCATCCATTTAGTGAAATGATGTTTAAAGGTCTCCTTGTTCTGTGAGCGTGCACAGATCCTGAAGCAGAAAGCCTGGGTTAACAGAGAAATGACCATCACTGTGATGATGCTCATCATCTCTGACTGGGATTTGAGCTTTTGTCAAAGCAGCAAACACAAAGAAAGCCTGGCTATGTTGGACTTGGTGTGGAAGCAGCTCCCAGTTTGAGTTCAGGAGACAGACACCCTCTCTACTTTGAAGATCAGCGTCAAACTTTCCTTTTTGATAAAGCTTATAGTTAGAGCTGGATCAGGTGACCCTGAACCATTCCTTAGTTATGCTGCTATAGGCTCAGGCTGTTGGTGGACTTCCCACGATGCTCTGCTTTCTTCTCCACTCCCCTCTTTTCACTCCTGATGCTTTTATATGTCACTACTGCATGTCCTTAACTTTTGTCTTCTCTCTCCTTAGTTTGTGTTTTGTACTTGTCTCTCTGAGCTGATTTCTTCTCTTTCCCCTCACAGTCATGGTAGATGCTCCTCCTGGAGCCTGTTTTCACTGGGAGGATCTTTATGTCAAAGGGAATTCTTTCTTCCCACCATCACCAAGTGCTGCTCACAGTGGATTGGGGCTTTCTCTCTAATATTGGAGGCTGTTACCATACGCTGTTAAACAGCTTGACGTGACTGTTTGAATTGTCACTTATAAATCAAGTTACATTGAATGGATGTAAATGGATAGATGTTATTGTGACAAAGAGAAAATGATTGTTGACAGATGGATTGTTGTTTTGTGTGTCTGCAGTCTGTCAGGCTGTCTGATCACAGAGGAAGGCTGTACTTCTCTGGCCTCAGCTCTGAGCTCCAACCCCTCCCATCTAAGAGAGCTGGACCTGAGCTACAATCATCCAGGGAACTATGGAATGAAGCTGCTGTCGGCTGGACTGAAGGATCCAGGCTGGAGACTGGACACTCTCAGGTATGGAGAGAATGTCTGATAGAGGAGGAAGAGCTGGAAACTGTGTCCTTCACTCACTTCCTGTTTGTTTCCTGCAGATGAGACATGAACAGTCACACATGCAGAAATATTTTCAGGGACAGACACACTAGTCTAGCTGGATAGTACATGAATATTTATGTAGGGGTTTTCCAAGGAGTCTGTTTGCAGAAACATTAATGATAACTGATAAGTCACGTTGAGAGTTTCATTAAAGGTAGACCTACAGTTAGGTCCATAAATATTTGGACAGAGACAACATTTTGTAACTTTAGATACACTTTATTAGGTCACAGATGTACCTGAGATAGTGGCCACCATGTACCTAATAAAGTGTCAGCCATGTGTATGTTTCCCATGCTGTATGTCCACATTCACAGGACATCAGACACTGACAGAGGATGAAACAGCTGGCACATATCATCTGTGTGTGATAACGAGGCAGACAAGCAGAATAGAATGGAAATAAATATGATTCTAAACAGCGTCACATAAACCAGTGAGAATTAGCAGGCATAACAGTTAGCAGCAGCATTAGTTTATCAGAGTTTCCATCATGGTCACACAAATCTTTAGCAGAGCAAAGTGGCCTACTTAGCATTAACTCCTCACTAATATAATACAAATTCACATGAATTAGCATTAGCTGTTATAAGGAAAGAGAAAACGGTATTAACATTAGCTGCTAATCTCCAAAAGTTGATTCTGTTCATCTGAATGTAGCGTTTTGTTGGAGAAACGTTTTGTCACTCATCCAAGTGACTTCTTCAGTCTCAGCTGACTGCAATTTTCCCCAATCTTATAAACAGTACATTTGCATAATGACTGAAACCGGCCCACTGAAGGAACAATGGGCTGGGAGGTCAGTTCCTTAATCTTATTTATGCAAATTCTCATGACCATTGATCAACAACCACTGACCAAAATCCACTGATCAAAACCCACTGATCAATGGCCATGAGTACCATTCATACAGGGAGTGCAGAATTATTAGTCAAGTTGTATTTTTGAGGAATAATTTTATTATTGAACAACAACCATGTTCTCAATGAACACAAAAAACTCATTAATATCAAAGCTGAATGTTTTTGGAAGTAGTTTTTAGTTTGTTTTTAGTTTTAGCTATTTTAGGGGGATATCTGTGTGTGCAGGTGACTATTACTGTGCATAATTATTAGGCAACTTAACAAAAAACAAATATATACCCATTTCAATTATTTATTTTTACCAGTGAAACCAATATAACATCTCCACATTCACAAATATACATTTCTGACATTCAAAAACAAAACAAAAACAAATCAGCGACCAATATAGCCACCTTTCTTTGCAAGGACACTCAAAAGCCTGCCATCCATGGATTCTGTCAGTGTTTTGATCTGTTCACCATCAACATTGCGTGCAGCAGCAACCACAGCCTCCCAGACACTGTTCAGAGAGGTGTACTGTTTTCCCTCCTTGTAAATCTCACATTTGATGATGGACCACAGGTTCTCAATGGGGTTCAGATCAGGTGAACAAGGAGGCCATGTCATTAGTTTTTCTTCTTTTATACCCTTTCTTGCCAGCCACGCTGTGGAGTACTTGGACGCGTGTGATGGAGCATTGTCCTGCATGAAAATCATGTTTTTCTTGAAGGATGCAGACTTCTTCCTGTACCATTGCTTGAAGAAGGTGTCTTCCAGAAACTGGCAGTAGGACTGGGAGTTGAGCTTGACTCCATCCTCAACCCCAAAAGGCCCCACAAGCGCATCTTTGATGATACCAGCCCAAACCAGTACTCCACCTCCACCTTGCTGGCGTCTGAGTCGGACTGGAGCTCTCTGCCCTTTACCAATCCAGCCACGGGCCCATCCATCTGGCCCATCAAGACTCACTCTCATTTCATCAGTCCATAAAACCTTAGAAAAACCAGTCTTGAGATATTTCTTGGCCCAGTCTTGACGTTTCAGCTTGTGTGTCTTGTTCAGTGGTGGTCGTCTTTCAGCCTTTCTTACCTTGGCCATGTCTCTGAGTATTGCACACCTTGTGCTTTTGGGCACTCCAGTGATGTTGAAGCTCTGAAATATGGCCAAACTGGTGGCAAGTGGCATCTTGGCAGCTGCACGCTTGACTTTTCTCAGTTCATGGGCAGTTATTTTGCGCCTTGGTTTTTCCACACGCTTCTTGCGACCCTGTTGACTATTTTGAATGAAACGCTTGATTGTTCGATGATCACGCTTCAGAAGCTTTGCAATTTTGAGACTGCTGCACCCCTCTGCAAGATATCTCACTATTTTTGACTTTTCTGAGCCTGTCAAGTCCTTCTTTTGACCCATTTTGCCAAAGGAAAGGACGTTGCCTAATAATTATGCACACCTGATATAGGGTGTTGATGTCATTAGACCACACCCCTTCTCATTACAGAGTTGCACATCACCTAATATGCTTAATTGGTAGTAGGCTTTCGAGCCTATACAGCTTGGAGTAAGACAACATGCATGAAGAGGATGATGTGGACAAAATACTCATTTGCCTAATAATTCTGCACTCCCTGTAGAGAGTTGGGGAATAGCTGCAATCACAGCATTGTAAGATGTCGAAAGATGAGCCCTTAGGCCTCCTTCTCGATTCAGAGATGGTCTTTCCCTTTTCACGTAAATGGTCTCCTTGACTCCACGCTCAAACCAGCGTTCCTCCCTTTCCAAGATTTGTACGTCCTCATCCTTGAAAGAGTGTCCACTGGCCTGTAGGTGTAAATAGACTGCAGAGTCCTGGCCTGACGAGGTAGCTCCTCGGTGTTGTGCCATCCGCTTCGCCATAGGTTGTTTGGTTTCCCCGATGTATAAATCCTGGCAATCCTCCTGGCACTTAACAGCGTACACTATGTTACTCTGTTTGTGTCAGGGGACCCGATCCTTGGGGTGGACCAATTTTTGGCACAGCATGTTTGGGGGTTTAAAAGCCACAGAGACCCGGTGTTTAGAAAAAATGCGTCTCAACTGCTCCGATACTCCTGACACATATGGGATCACTACAGGTTTTCGATTGGGCAGTGGTTGTCCTTCTCTCCTGGATCGGCGGGAGCTTTCTTTAGGTGCCTTTCCAGTTTTGACAAAAGTCCAGCTGGGATAACCACCTTTACTCAGGGTCTTCTTGATGTGCTGTTCTTCTGCCTCCCTGGCTGCTGTGTCAGTGGGGATGGTGTTCGCTCTGTGTAGCGTCCTAATGACACCCAGTTTGTGCTCCAGTGGATGATGAGAGTCAAACCTTAAATACTGATCCATACATGTAGGTTTACGGTACATGTCAGCTTTTAGATGTCCCCCGTTACCGATGGAAATCTCACAGTCTAAGAAGGCTAACCAGCCACTTTTCATATCTTCCCTGGTGAATTTGATGTGTCGGTACACTCAGTTAATGTGATCCATGAAACCATGGTCTCGTACGATGTTACATCTCTCTTCACTTGCATCCCAGTCACGGAAGCGTTGGAGGTAGTCCATAAGAAATTACAGGATGACAACAACCTCAGCAACAGGACCACTCTCAACCAAGTGTGTTTGCTTTTGGAACTGTGTCTTCATTCCACCTACTTCACATACAAGGGTCAGTTCTACAGGCAGAAACATGGGTGTGCCATGGGCTCCCCAGTTTCACCCATCGTTGCCAATTTGTACATGGAAGAAGTGGAAAAGAGGTCTTTACTATCCTACCTGGGAAACACCACCAAGCCATTGGATTGGATATGTGGATGACACCTGGGTGAAAATCAAATCTCAGGACGTACCACAATTCACGGATCACATTAACTCGGTGGACCGACACATCAAATTCAAGTTAATTAATGCTAAATAGGCTTAATTGAAGGGAAAGTAGTGTTAGCATTAGCTGCTCATATTGTTAAAAAGTAAGAAAAAACATTGTTAGCAGTAGCAGCTAATGCTAACTCACATCAAATTAGCATTAGCTAATAACGGTACCCTACTTCGCATTAGCTGCTCACATTGTTATAAAGCAAAGGTAAACGATTAGGTTCTAAGCATGAGCATTAGGTTCTAATGCGTATTTGCCTTAAATTAGACGTAGGTGCTAATGGCGGCCTACTTAGCATTAGCTTCTCACATTGTTATAATGCAGGGGAAAAGAGTGTTAGCAATAGCCGTTCACATTGTTATAATGCAAAGGGAAATAGTGTTAGCATTAACTACTCACATTGGTAAAAAGTAAGGGAAAACAGTCTCAGCATTAGCTGATAATGGTAATTCACCTCAAATTAGCATTAGCTAATAATAGTAGCCTACCTACTTAGCATTAGCTGCTCACATTGTCGTAACGCAAGGGAAAAGGGTATAAGTGTTAGCTATTCAGAAAACAGTGGGAAAACAGGAAGGGAAAACAGTGTTAGCGTTAGCATATAATGCTTATTCACAGCTGCAATATTAGCTGCAAACTGCACTAATCAGTAATTGTAGCCATGACAACACTTCAAATAAAGCGTATAGTTAAACTGAGAGTGATTGTTGTTGGACAAAATGTGTTTTGCTGCTAATCATACACAGCAATATAATTAGCTTAGTGATGTTAGGCTGCTCTTAACTAGCAGTGGGGGGTGTTGGGGTGGGGGGATCTCTTTCTGTGACTGACTAGAGGATTCAAACCAATCAAATGACAATATTCACATGACTCCCACTAATTGAAGTGTATTTGTGAATTTGTTGGACTGTTCCTTTATCAGTGTCTAACAGTATGTTTATGAGAGCCATGTAATGTCGAGAGAGAGAGTTTTGATACGTGAGAGATTTGTGATGTTTAGCGTCTTTAGAGGCTACATTTTGTGTGTAGTTAGTGTGTAGTGTAGTGGTTGTGTTGTGTGTCAGTTCTACTAGTGAACGTCACAGTTGCTGCCTTAAAGCCACCAAAGGGAGATTGCAGTGTAAACCCTGTTGCCACATGGAAAACAGGGGTGATCCACCTCCTGCTGTCAGACCTGCAGGTTTATCCATGTGCTGTTCTCCTCTGTCTTACAGTGACACAACCTATTTTTTTTTACAGTGGCACAAATCATTTGTGTGGCTTCTTATTTGATGCAGAACACAAATGATTGTTCTGTAAATAGTTTGAAATGGTTATATAAAAACCGCCTGAGGCCTCGGCTGCATTTTTAGGTAGATAGTTGTTTGCAAAACTTGTGCATCATTTTTTAAAATGTATAAAATTATTGATTAAACGTGTTTGTGGTGGTTTTTCCAGTATAAATATGACTTTTTTCTCCTCTGATATTTCCTCCAATGACTTGAGATATGGTGTTGATGAATGTGTCAGAACTACTCCAAAGATATAACCCTGTGCAGTCTGGAGAAATGGCCATCATCCAGTCTGTCCTGTTTCCATCAATCACTGTCTGGTTGGCCTCAGTCATGAAGCATGATGGGGCCAGACAATAAGGTCTTTAGAGAGGCTCATCTGTGCTGTCTTTCCTCCATCCAGGACCTGTAAAGGTCCAGAATGAGGGACAAACACATCTCTACAGACCTTTCACATCATGGAGATAAACTGTTCATATTTCTTCCTTCAGGCAGACGATACAGAGTGTTGTTAACAAAAAAACTGACACCACAGAAAATTCATTCCCCCGGGATTTCACTTTGATGAACACTGTGAATGTTCATGTGTATGACAGCCATGTAATGTTCATGTGTGCATGCTGACTGTGCTGCTCTGACCCCCCTCCTCCTTTCAGGGTGGAGCCTGCTGGAGTCCGATGGTTGACACCAGGTCTGAGGAAGTGTAAGTGTGTTTTTAATGTGATTCATGAAAACAAAGCAGCACACATTCAACCATCTTCATCATTTACATCTCTGATATCAGGAGTCATCATCAAAGTGTCAATCAATGAACAGATGATGGATCAATAACTGCAGCTGGATTGTGTTTGTTCTCTCCATCAGATTCCTGTCAACTCACAATCGACACAAACACAGTACACACAAACCTCCAACTGTCTGACAACAACAGGAAGGTGACACACGTGAAGGAGGTTCAGTCATATCCTGATCATCCAGACAGATTTGATGTTTATCCTCAGCTGCTGTGTAGAAATGGTCTGACTGGTCGCTGTTACTGGGAGGTCGAGTGGAGAGGAGACGTTTATATATCTGTGAGTTACAGAACAATCAGAAGAAAAGGAGGCAGTGACTGTGGGTTTGGATGGAATGATCAGTCCTGGAGTCTGGACTGCTATAGTGGTGCTCCTCGTTCTGTCCTCCACAATAACAGAACAACACTCATCTCCTCCTCCTCTGTCTCTAACAGAGCAGCAGTGTATGTGGACTGTCCTGCTGGCACTCTGTCCTTCTACAGAGTCTCCTCTGACACTCTGATCCACCTCCACACCTTCAACACCACATTCACTCAAACTCTTTATCCTGGGTTTATGTTCATCGACCCTGGTTCTTCAGTGTCCCTGTGCTGAGTTGAGTGTAAAGAGTGTCCTCCTGTTACAGAAACACTCTGGCTGTTGAACAGATAGTTCAGTCTGTACATGTCTGTCTCTTTCACTAACAAATACGTTTTCAGATTCATGGATTCAATCAGTTCATGTTTGAAACTGTTCTAAATGATTCCTTGTAAATTTCTTCCTCCTTCAATCCTTTAAAGATGGAAGCTCCCATTATTCCAGGATCCACATGTTGTTTTCTGTCTTTTTCCACTCAAAGCTTCACAGTGAATTTCAGTATGTTGTGTTTCTCTGAAGCTCAGTTCACAACCAGCTCCTCTGCATTTTCAACAAGTCTGAGCTCATTAAAATGAATCCAAATGTTTGATTTCTCTTTCTTAATGGGATGTTTCCAAACTCTCCACATGCTCTTACTGTTTCACTCATTGTTGGAAGCTCATCATTTGAAAGCTCTCTCTTGCTCTTGACGAAAGCGGTTGCACTTTTCCCCTCTCCTCCTCCTCCTCTCCCTTAGCTTCCCTGCTTAGCCTCTTGTGTCCTTGTCTAGTCTCGTGTTTTTTGTATTACTTTTCCCTGGAACACTCTCTCAAAGTCTGTTCTCTAAAACCTAAAGAGAATTATGGATTTGATCAACTGGTCCCTGAATGCAATTGACACCCTTTTCTCAACGAGAAGTCTGGGCTCGGGTGAGCCTGAGTGTCCTGGAGGTACTTTCCCTGCCGGATACACGATGGACGGGTGGCATAACTGGAGGGTCGTGTGCCTGGCGGGACTGTCGATTGAAAACGCTAAAGATATCTACCTATTCGGAACCATGATAACAGGGTTCTTGCTGATCGGAGCTGGCTTGGCCCTGGCTTATCGAAGAATTAAGAAAGCGGAACCGGCTGTTCAAACCCCCACAAGGCTGCCCGCTGGGATTGAAACGATGGGATGAGGCGTGAGTTTCTCAAAATGGGCTCATTGAGTGCAGCACGGATAAGATCTTGGAGAAGCTTGCGGCTGCATGAACTCTCAGAATAATACCTCTGAGTGCAAATTGGATTACATCTCGGAGCAGCTCACTGCGGTCGTGAGTTCTCAGAAATCGGCTCTTTGAGCACAAGAATGACAACATCACGGAGCGTAAGTTTGATAACATCATGGAGAAGCTCACGGCTCTCTAACGGGAGATTGAGAGACCAGTGTCGGACTGTTAGAACAGCTTTGAAATTCATGAGTTGTTTGCACTAAAGTAAAATCCATCATCACTTCATGCGGCTACCACTCGGCGCCAGCTGTGGTCTCAAGGCTGGAGCTGAACAAAAACACCCTGATAACGTCTGTGTTTAGACTGTTCTTCCTATCCTACGCAAGGCCACCTGGGTTGGCAGGAAGACTGTTTACTTAGCCTGGCAGGGCGAAGGACACTGTCTCAGCTGAACTCTGGACACACACACACACACAGACATATATATACACATGAAGATATACACTTGTCCCCCTTCCCCCTCCAAACGCCTTCAACGCTTATTCCGCTCCGATACTGACGGTGGATCAAGGAGACCAGCGCTTACGCGCGTAAATGCTGCAGGCCCAGATGTACTGTCTACACTGGCTGTCTCTCACCCTTTACCCATCCCTGTTGCTTGTCATGTGTTTCTTTGGTGTATTAAGAGTTTTTTCATGTGCTTTGTGCAGAGGTGTTTTTTTTCTGTTCTCAAACTGATCTCCCTATTGGAGCTCAGTCTGGGGGGAGTTATGTTTTTTCTCCTTATTTTTCCTCATGTTGTGCATTTTCCATGTTATACCTCTCTGACCTGTCCCATGTGGTGTTTGTGTAATGTATGTATGGTCGGAAGGGTAAGACAGCGCTGGCACGGCTGGTAGTCTTAACCCAATCAAAATGGAGCTTTTCACTGATCTGCGTCAGCAGGTCATGTGATCAGGTTTGTTCTGTGAAAGCTCGACGATGGTTCAGTGTCAGGGTTTGTTTGCATTCATCAATAAATATCTAAACAAATAAAAGACTCTGCTCATCCATCTCTGTGTGTATCAGGATACATTTAGTTCATAATACACAGAAAAATCAGAGTTATTACCTGTAATAAATGTGAAAGTAACAATTCCTGCAGTGATAACCAGGCAGGACTGAAACACATCCAAGCTCATAGCTGTCACCATGGTAACAGCACCGTCCATCCACAGGTGAGGGGCGGAGCAAAAAGAGGGACTTTCACCATTTTATACTAAAAACACTCAACTAATGTTTCTAATATGGAAACAAATAAGCCCACATTAATGTGAGCATTTATTAAAAAATAATAATAATGATTTCCTCCTGATCTCATTTCCATAGCAGAGAAAACTGTGGTGTATATTGAGGTGGAGGGTGTGGTCTATGGCTCAGGGGTAGAGTGAGGGTGGGGTCCTGTGCAGTGTTGGTGAAGTTACTTGAAAAAAGTAATCGGTAACTAATTACTGATTACTTCCCCCAAAAAGTAATCCCGTTACTTTACTGATTACTTATTTTCAAAAGTAAATAATTACTTAGTTACTTAGTTACTTTTTAAAAGCACGATTTACAACCTGAATAGGTGATAAAGCGATAGATCTTTTAGCCCAATTCTACTTTTTCTGCATAATCCATCATACAAAATGTAATCACATGGAAAAGTCTCTTTTTAAAAATTGTTTTATTAGTTTTAATCTTTTAACTTTATGCATCAAGCAAAAATTTAATTATATGCAACATTCTCTGACTGGAAGAAATTTGTTTAACATTTAAACCTATTTTCTGAACATTCCTGCATATAAAATAAAATAGTTTTTTGTGTTTACACTCAGTCTTTCAAATAGATGCAAGTAAAACACAGCAGAAAAATCAAAGACTAGCGGTCCTGTTGCTCTATTTTCACCTGTAAAGCAGGAGTGGGGTAGGCGGAGGTTTACCCTGGTGCAGGTGTGCCGCAGCGGTCAGTTGAAGAATCCGCGAGTTTCTCTGTGAGTTTCCCATTACGTCATAGCACACTCGGTGCTTGCTTGGAAGTTTAGGGGGGTTTTTCCCTGTAAAAAGACGTTTTCTTCCCACGCACAACGGACACTAATGTTTTTGTCACTTTTTATGGAATCAAACTCAAAGCAAGGTCAGTACTTCCACGCTTTAAGCGCTGCATGCTCATACTCTCTCCCACACTCGATATATTATCCATTGTTGATCTGCACACAGCTGTTGCCACGAACGTCGCACCGCATTCGCTTACATCACTGTCATGAGACATTCTCGCAAAAAAATCACGGTTTTAGTAACGCAGTAACGCAGCGTTCCTACGGGAAAGT
Organism: Simochromis diagramma; assembly: GCF_900408965.1. Classification (NCBI taxonomy): domain Eukaryota; kingdom Metazoa; phylum Chordata; class Actinopteri; order Cichliformes; family Cichlidae; genus Simochromis; species Simochromis diagramma. Next base: position 8,285,744 of record NW_024386835.1, on the reverse strand, counting down.
AACGGTAATCTAATTAACGTTTTTGCAATAGTAATCCCTTACTTTACTCGTTACCTGAAAAAAGTAATCAGATTACAGACACTATCTCTGCCCATCTCTGGTAGAGATAGTGCCTGTCTCCTGAATCCAAACTGGAAGCTGGTTCCACAGAAGAGGGGCCTGAAAACTGAAGGCTCTGCCTCCCATTCTACTTTTAAATACTCTAGGAACAACAAGTAGGCCTGCAGTGTGAGAGCGAAGTGCTCTAATAGGGTGATATGGTACTATAACAGGGGTCTCCACCTCCTGGACTCTGTTCCAAATCCAGACCCCAAGAGGATTTCTTCCAAACCACAAAGCAGTTTATCATTTACCGTGTAGTTGGATATTTTCTTCCTGCCGGTTGCCTTTGAACTGGCGCCACATGCAGCTATGCAGGTTAGCATCATGCTGTCCACATGCTGGTCCACTCTCCCAGCCAGCTGTTGACAATAATGAACCACCAACTGCCAATAAAACGACAAAGAAGAACAAGCTATGTGGTTGTGCGGGTTGATAGGTTACTATGGCTGTATCCCAATTCAGGGTCTGCAGCCTTAAAGGCCTCATTTTAAGGCCAATTACATCACAGCGACGCGACGAAGGCTGTCCCAATTCAAAGGCTGCTCTAAATGCGGCCCTCAAATGTGTCCTTCATTTCCCTGAATTTTAAGGATGTGGCGGTGTAGAATTCGTGGCCCAACATATCCCAGAATGCATAGCGGTGGGTGTGGATAATTTTGCCGGGAAGAGGGGCGGCCGAAGAGTAAACTTTTAAAAGTAAGTACTGAATATTATGTCACCTATTTATGTGCAAATGCTTAATAATGAAGAACATTAAAACATTACTGTTGGCCACATGTCAGCAAAGTTATGTGACATTAGTGACGTTTGTACTAACTTGGTTTTAAAGCCTTTACTTTTAAATATACACCGTTCAATAGTTGACCTTAATCTTACAGAGAATGTGATGATTTTATGGATAATTAAAGTCAGCACTGAGACAAATTTAGTAATGCCAACATATTAAAAGAACAATATTTGTCTCTTATATATAACACAGTTATATATACAGTGTCAAAGAAACCTGTCTTTGAGTGACGAGTTAAGGTGACAGGAAATATAAATAATATAAATAAATGCAGCTTGAATCTTTACTGAAGCACAGTATTTGAAACAGAAACACTCTGTGGTCTGGTCTTTATAAAACCGACTAGACCAATAATTTCAGTCATAACCTCGCTGAATTCAGAGGAAAGCTGCTCTCAGTGTGAAAACACTCCAGCAGAGGGCGCTGTTAAGTCCTTATTGTAATACAGTTACTGTGTGCAGTTATACTTCATACATAATCTGCACTTATTTCCATCAGACATGCTGTCAGTAAATGATTGGTTTCTATTTATTCTACTTCCTGTTGACTAGTTTGATGACAGTGAAACAATCACAGCTGATTGTGTGATGATGTAAACTGTCACTGTTACATTCAGTGTGTGTGACATAATGTTAGTGCAGAGCTGATAACAGCCTGGTTCTGTTAGAAACACATGAACGTGTCCATAGATCAGTGTGTGTTTAACATGAGAGCTTCAGCCCTGCTGATGTGTTAAATACAGACATGTAGGAAAACTGATGAGACTCTGAAATAACTCTTTATATTTATAATGTAACTGCATCAAAAGAACAACAAAGGATCCCAGACAGGTTTATGTGAACAAAGACGATTCTGATGTTTCTGTGTTTCTAACAGTTTGACATTATTAGTAAATAGACTGCAGTGAACAGGATTTATAAAGAGCTTATATATAAAGATATGACAGCTGTTTGACAAGTTTATCACTCTGTGTTTGGACCTGATCAGTCCAGCTGTTTACTTGAAATATGTTAATTTACCTGTTCTGTTATATTTATGTTCTTGTCTCTGTTGAAAAACACATTTTAATGTCCCTCAGATTTTTCTCCCAGATGAATAAATATAAAAATGACACAAACTGACTGCAGCTACTTTTTGTCCTTTCTGTCAAAAACCTTCATCTGACTCATGAGAGACACGTTTCACCTGTTTGTGACAGATCAGAGGCCAACAAGTCATTTATAACACTTTCCATCATTGTTTAGCACAAACACATGTTGACACAGCAGCGGGGCCGCAGTGAGAGTCAGAGCGAGGAGATAAAAACTCCTGTTTGACCACAGCCTCAGCCTCATCAGAGACCTGAAGCTGCTGCTGAATGAAAGAAGAGGATCTTCAGGTCTGGAACAAGGACGAGCTGAGAGTGTTAATAATGTTACTAATGTTCAGTTACACTTTACTAGGTCACATCTGTGAGACGTCACTTAAATAAAGAAGGAAATATTGTCTCTGTTTTATCTGCTGGGCCCAAAAGTGACTCCCCGTATTTAAACTGCTATGAATAACTTGTTGGTCTATAATATGTGAAACATGTGTCAAATGTATCCATCATGAAAGATATCAGGTCATCTTGAGCCACAAAAACATTCCTATCATGAGGGAGAAGCTGGAATCAGTTTGTTGCAGAGGGACGTTTATATATCCGATATTTATCCAGTTAAAAATTGAAATTCAAAAATGTCTTTTCAAGAGTCGTCTGTCCAAGAGGAGCAGAAACTGCAACAAATATAACAACAGTTATTTAAGGCTGTTTTAAATGGCCACAAAGGAGGAGATTGGTTATAATGCAGCTGCTTCAGAGGAATAAAGATGAAACGCTGTTTTTATTTCTTTTTTATTTCTTTTTTTTTTTTTTTTTTGCCTGTCCCGTTTGGCTCTTTTGCCATCAGAATTGTTGTCTAAAGGCAAAGAAAGATGCCCAACGGATTTACTTTACCAAATTGACCATCCCAGCCTTGCCATAATGGTCCATTTGATTCACCTTTTATTGTTTATTTTATTTTCACTTACTGAATATGGGACAGACTTGACTGGGGGAAAGAAGGGGAGAAAGAAAGAGGGAAAGAGAAACAGCTGAGAAGAGGGACAGGGGAGAAGGGCAAAAACCAAAAACCAACAGAATGAGCAGAAAAAAAAAAAGAAGAAAAAAAGAAAAAAAAATGCATATATCAATCACCTGGGTCACCTGCTGAGAAAGAAAAAAGAAAACAAGCAGAAGAGAACAAGAGTAATAGAATAAACAACATCACAATGATATATGGGAATATGACAGTAAATACTAAATATTAAACATTATTGTGCAGCACATAAGATCAACAGAACACAGTGTGCTTTGAGGTAGGAGCCAAAAAGGGTGTAGTTTGTGGGTGTGATCACCCGTGTGTACACCTGTGAGCATGGACGCGCTTGTTTTTTGTTTTTTAAAAGGTTCCTTCACGTAATGATCTGCTAGAGGGTGTGGGGGGGCCACAGCCCCGTCCTCCAGGGCATGAAGCAGGTATGGAGGAGATCAAAACTCCAGACATCCAGAGGCCCCCAGAACACAAGAGACCAAGGAAGACCAACAGAGGGGCAGCCGCGCCACTGTCCCAGAAAGAGCTGAGGAGAGTCCCAGATGAGGGCTCACTCAGCAGCCGCGGAGCAGAAGCCAGGGGGAGTTGCAGTGACGTGCCCGTGAGCTCCGCCGGCAGCCAGCCGTGCCTGAGTGACCGAGCCCCAGGCCGAGAGGCCGGGGGCACCCCACCTCCGAAGTGGCCCGAGCAAGCCCCAGGCTCCAGGCCCCGATAAGCGGCCGCCAAGGAGTGAGCCGGTGTGTACCTGGACGCCCATCCCCGGACACAAAGAACCACCAACGCACCGATGTCTGAGGGAGTCCGCCACTGGCAGGGGAAGTGGTGGTAGGGGGAGATAGGCCTCCATACCTTGGAGGGCCTAAGATGTCCCCAGAGAGGTGGCGCCTGACACCCAACCTGTCCAAGAGGAGCAGAAACTGCAACAAATATAACAACAGTTATTTAAGGCTGTTTTAAATGGCCACAAAGGAGCAGATTGGTTATAATGCAGCTGCTTCAGAGGAATAAAGATGAAACGCTGTTTTTATTTCATGTAGAACACTGTTATGGTTCAAAATATTGGGGATGGAGACAAGAGAAAAACCACAATAACAACACTGGTCCGGCCGGGTTAAGTCAAACGATGATTTTAATAGTCACATGCGTGGGAGATGGACACTGTATGCAGACAGCCTCAGATCTCAAAATGGTGGAGCATTGATCAAACTCTTATAGCCTCTGGTTCTCCCACCTTATCATAAAAGCCTAAACATTCACATGCTTTTCTCTCACACGGCGCCTAAGCTACGACCTTGGCTCCCCGTTTATCTGCTCCTGCTGAGTTGGGGCAGAAAACTCCAGTATATTCTGTTCTCTTCTAATCAGACAAATAAGGTGATGACTCTCTGCAAACAGTATTTCTTATAACATCATAAAACAATATCATTCATCCACAATAAATCAGCAGTCTAATGTAATGCAAATCAGTTTAATAAATGCAGTTGTTATCAGCTTCTTCTAATTCAGGAGAATAATGCAAACTAAAACTACATAATAATTCACAATCTTTAATTAGGGGTATAACATGGCATAAAATAATATTATAACGTAACAATTCCCCCTGATGAGCTCATTAGAATAATGACCTCACTAACACCCTTCAATCTAGTGTGGCCGGGTTCATCTCTTCTCACTCCTCACGTCCTTTGTCCCCCTGACGGGCGAACCATATGTAAGATGACCTCTGTGTTTGCGCAGTTCAGATGTAAGAAAAACTATTACTACAACAGTAGCCGGTACAGATGACACTCTCCAGTTCTCCCACAGCTTTATTTGGTGCTACCTTATACCCTTCAGACGTACTCAGACTAGAACCTCTGTCCAAGGAGCTTCCAACCTTTATTTTATTGCTGCAGCTACCAGTGTCGTCCAGTTGCGTGATCCTCTGCTCTTCTTTCTTCAACCTCAGGGGTTAGACAACCCTTCAGTCGTGGCACAGACCAGGGGATTATTCTGCCCCGATTTCAAACAACGATCTGTGCATCCTCGGGTCTGGTGTGTCCTCCAGAAAAAGATCAGGAACGTGTCCCCCTTTTGCCCAAGAGCCTTTCGAACCTCGTTGGTCTGGTGTTCCTGGATTTCCGCCAACCCCTTCATGGTTATTGCTGTGTTTATGGGATCCATCCTTTTGGAGTGACTAGCCCGGAGCCCAAACGCCATCACCCTTGGACCCAGTTGGTGTCTCGGCAGTCACCGTATCTATCTCTGCTGCCAAGGATCCTCGCGTATCTGTGACCTCGTCTGGTGTCTGTTCCTTTCTCTGTAAGAGACAGAAAACCAAAACACCTCTCCTCCTAACCCTAATAATCTAATGTTGTTATCTACTGACCTTCTAGTGGTTCAGAATTGGTTTAAAACATTCAGAATGTCCCAGGGACTTATTCTAATCATATCCTATGTGTGTGTAAGCGTGTCTGCATTTAGCCCTCTGCACTCAAGGTCAATACCTGCAATATATCAGTCCGGACCATCACGCCGAACGAAGCTTATCACCTTCAAAAGACCAAGTGCCAACTCGTCATAAGCACAATTGCAAGATGTATCTGAAACTTATTAATTTTGTCTAATTAATTCAGTTCATTTCAATGATTGATGCTTAAACATGGAAATAATGATCTATGCTTCTCACTGATTCTCTACAAAAGTCCGGAAACTTCTCGGGCCACTATTAGCTTAAGCTTTACCATTCCTAAGTTATTAAAGACACAAATGAAGTTATAAAAATGTTCAAATAATCCTTGTTTGATGTTAAAACTCAACTTCCCCCCCTTTTTGACACATTCCCATGTGTCAAATCAACGGAGCTAGAACATTAAAAGAAAAGGTTAGGCAGCTACAAGGTTTCCCAGATTGATAAGTTGATCTGCGTGTAACGTTCTGACTCAGGTATTTAATATTTTAATGAATGTCGTTTAATCAACTGCCACTATTTAAAACTTAGCTTAAAGACATAATTGAATAAAAATCCCAAAGAATAACATGATATCAATGTTATGTAAGCGCGTGCGGCCTTCTATGCTCGAAGCCTTTTCCCTCAATAGATCAGTCAGACATTCGCGCTGACTGTAGCTTTTAACCCTCATTAACTTGAGCACAACTCTACAATGAGCAACAAGTTGCAATATGTATAAAAATGATCATGGTTACACCTGCAAAGAAAGATTATATCATTATCCTAACACCTGTAAATAGAAGATTAATCAGAGGTTATAACAATCACAGGAACACAGATGTTAGTATAAGGTCAAAAAGCTTCAATAAATGATCATCGATGCAATGCTTGTTGCATGATTCTCATACAATAATAATGCTGATATTAAAATAACAGTAAAACACCCCCTTTTATCCTGTTTCACTTGACACATAAACGTTTATAATTGCCTCTTTTAAATTTTATTTCCCCCTGTCCTCCCCTTACTGACCACAGCAGGGGGATCTTAGTTTTGAATCAGCCATGAATCCAGCTCACCTGATTCATCAGTGAGCTCCACCGTCACTGGCGTCTGACAGGGTGGCGCTGCATACTCTTCCTTTAATATGTCTATTTTCAACCTGTTGATTAGAGTGCTTTAACCTGAAGTCGACTACGTCCACAACAAGTCAATACAGCTGTAAATGTGGCCAATTATCAATCTATTACCAATCAATAACAACAGATAGTTTTTATTTTATGAATGCTTTCAGTCAACCACTCACCCAGAGGATCCCCAATCCCAGGAAATTCCTTCTCCTCATTTAATGAGTCTGTCCTCCTTCCATGCCCTGGCCATCCAGAGCCATCCAGAGCCATATGATCTCAAAATATATACATACAACAAGCCAAACCACACCTTGGTCACACCAACCCTTTTCCGCCCCGAAGGTGTCCAATGCCATCCTAGTATGGACTGAAAGTGGCTTTAACGCTGACTGTCCTGACAATTCATTTTATAACGTTTCCTGGTCAGATTTTGCGAATCTCTGCCCCAGGGTTTTAATCGTTTTGCCATTTTCATTAGTTTTTATTTTTATTTAGCTTCGACTCCAGATTTTCAATTTTTTACCAGTTGTAATTAGTTTTTACCAATTCTTTGCTAGTTTAGTCTAGTTTTTATTTTCTGAACATCCTTAGTTTTGATTTTAGTTTTGACCAGTGCCAGTTATAGTTTTAGTTGTATTTTGCAAAAATTAAGTGTCACCAAATCCCAGCTCCATTATATCAATCATGCTCTTATGCTTATCCTTGGGTATTAAGATTATTAACTCTTGCTGCACCAGGCGTTCCTAATCTTGGTTCAAGTTAATTGATAGACCTTTTGAAGGCGATTGTTTCACACATTTATTTAGATGTCCCAGTCCTTTTGTCTCGGGATGCATCACGCTGCCTTATCTGGGGTTAGCTGTTCTCTGGGGATGCGGGTTGAGTGGGGGAGCTCTTCAAGGAGGGGGAGTGTGCTCCCCCTGATGAGCTCTTCAAGATAAGCTAGGTTAACCTTCTTGTGTGAGCTTTTCAAGTGCACTTCAAGGTTTGTGGGATTTTTAGTTTTATAAATGTCCCTCATAACCCCCTGATGGCCCAGTAATTCATTTTTGTGCACTGCAGTACACATTTAGTTTCTGCTTATAGCTCTCATCCTCTACTTGCCACTCCTCTAAGTCCTGATGTTTCTTAGAGAGGACAACAGTACCTTTAACCTTATATCACATGTGTGGGGGTGTGGCCTTGCCAATTGTTTTTTTTCCCACCTTTTCAAAATGGCTGGCGTGCCCACCAGCACATTTTATGGAAGAAAGAAAGGTAAGCATGATATTTACATTTAAAATGTTTTGTTAAACTCAGATTTTTATTAATTTTCAAAAATAAACATCTAGTAAATAATTTGAGGGGTCTTTAAGAATTAGGCTTATTGAGTTTCACAGAGAACATGACTAATTTATTAATGTGTACTCTAGTGCACGTCGGGACTTTGTACTTATATTTATTTCACTTTTTCCTAGTAGACAACTCTTTAACAAAGGCAGAGAGAATTCTTAACAGAATAATTGAGCGAGATTCAAACATAGATTTTTCAAAAGATGAGAGTCATGTGAGCCAGATAGGAGAGGGTGAGAACCCAGGAGGAGCCACACGAAGATTATCGAGAGGCAGTGGCAGATGTAATAGAGAAAAACACAGGGCCCCCTGAAATCTGTCGTCCTATCTGGTCCAAACCCAACATGTAGGAGAATCTGGAATTTTTGATTTTAAGTTAAAAATAAAATATGGGTAAAATGCAGACATGTTTTCCAGTAAAGTAAAAATAAGAGTCACATTTATAAATGAATCCATGACACCTAATTGTTTCTACAAGATCACGTCATTGCTAAAAGTTATCAGTGATCTCATTGTGCGAAAAGAACTCCCAGTATCTGGAGTTCAAGCTCCTCTTGGCTGAGAAACCTGGGACAAACATGTGAACAAGACCTGAATAATACCAGTAATGAAAAGTTCTCTCCGAAAATCAAGAAAAGGAAGCCCAATCAGATGAGAGTGTAACAAAATATGGTTCACTCCACTTGCCTGAAATGGTTAACAGTCCAAGGCATTTCAGTTATAGAGTAGTTGGGTGCAACAGTAAAACATATGTAAGATGTGGGAAGTGCCAAATGTTCCTTTGTGTCTCCAAATAAAAATAAAAATCACAGTACTTCCTCAGATATCATAAATGAATTGACTTTTGTAAAATAGAAAGCCCAGTGCAATCACTTGTTCCTGAACCAATGGCTTACAGCTAGTGAAGTGTCAGTGACTTCTAAGTTGGTCCCTGATCTACATTTTTATGATATTGTTATATAAATAAGTTTTAATCTCCTACTTCCAAAAATTTCAGTGGAGCATTTAATTTTCTTAAATAGCTCTTGAATGTTGTTAGTTTCACAGTTGTGATCAATGAACTCCCCTTGTGCACTGTAGTGCACCTGTTGTAAAATTTAAATAAAGTTAGTTAAAAACAATTTTGTTTTTGTAATGTGTTTTTTTTATCATCCCAACACTTGATTTATCTTAAAAAGAAAAAAAAGAAAAAAGAAAAAGAAAAAATGAAACTACTTTTCCTTTTTTCTTTTTTCTTCCTCCCTGGGTCTCAGGAGGACATTGTGTCTCTTTCCACTACAAGACTCTTGCTATATCTAAATGACAGTCATATTCAAAGTAATCCCAAATTGGACTCTGGCGCTTTCTCCCGACTTTTCCTGAGATGATTCTGCGTGTGGACGGAGCAGCAACACAGACGACTCGACTAACGTACTGCCTTGACTTGACTATTGCAGGGCACGCACACATCAATGATACTAAACACATTTTGCTATAAATCCAGTTAATTTTAATTAGTTTTGTAAACATTCATTACAGTTTTAGTCAGTTTTCCTTCTTTGTTTTGATTTTATTTCCGTTAACGCAAATGTTTTTCCACTTCTAGTTTTCGTTATTTCATTTGTTGTCTTTAATAATACCGTAATAACCTTGCTCTGCACACTGGAATGAACATAATCAACATGATCAACATTTCACTGCGTATCAATTCACCATATTATCGATTCAAGTGCTCCATCCTTATGTGGTTTGTGACATTATGTTTATCTAAACCTCCACTTTGTCTCTAAATGTTTAAAGAATTTTTTCAAGTTCAGGGTCAAATTTTGAGAATTTGACCATAAGTGAAAGTTATGGCGTTATCACCCCCTTTGGGGCTTACCTTTCCCAGTTTTGATGATATTCCTCTCTATTCTTTGCAAGTACCCCTTTCCGGTGGCGAGAAACTGTTGGTGTGGTCAAGCGGGTGCTGTAAAAACAAAAGCTCAAGACAGAACAGTCACCAGTCATGTACTTCATTCAAAATTAGCATATATATCATCATATTGATCCTCTGAGTGTAATGGTACATTTTAATTTGAACTTCTCAAAGCTAAACACAATATTTTACTTTATCTTACTCTTGTTCTTGTGCAGCACCACCCCTGTCGGTTCTATCTTACTTTTAAATTGCTGACTATTTCAAGAAAGCGCCCAAAAGGCGGGGACCAGTGTTTATCATTACATATCTCTATTTTGCGTGTGACAAGTCTATCATTCCCCTGTTATTCTTTTTTTTTTTTACCTCTATAAAAGTTAATTGACTCTCTACAGTGACCCACTATGGTTAATAATAACATGTTCAGTCATGAGTGAAATCAAACCTTTTCTTCACTTTAGCATTTAACATTCCCAACCATATAATATGATACATTAATCGAAATACAGCTACTAAAACACAATTTTCTTAATGCAAACATCAGTAACTCAAAATTAGCAACCAAAGGGTTAAGTCTGCAGTTCACACTCCTGTGAAGCTACAGCCTCCCCCTGAAAACTGTTATTCTTCTGTTCTTGCAAAAACAAAACAAAACAAGACAAAACATCCACCCTTCTTTTACAGGCTGGGTGAATTGTCTGTGGACCTTTACTAATCCTAAAGTCAGTACCGTTTTTGTCTCAGTACCAAGTCAGTCAAAGCTTTTAGTCGTCAGTCCATCACAGTCCAGTTACATGCATACATCCACACACATTCATACCAGATATTGCTGATAATGGAGTCTCACGCGCAACCTATTCAAGCCTCCATCACCAGCAAGATGACGTCATCATTTTAAAGGAAACAGTTCCTTGTTTGTTATTTTTTCTTTGGACTGGATTGACTCGCTGCAATCCTTTTAGGCTCAGGACTTCTCATTCGATCAGTGTCCCATATAAGTGAATTTCTCCCCAGCCCATTATAATCATCGAGAAAAACACTTTGCGACTGTTTTCAGTAAGAATATTTCATAGCGCTTTAAAGTTCAATCTCTCAGGCCTGGATTAAGGAGCCGATTTGTTAAATCAGGAACTCACAAGATACCAAAATATCACCACCGGTGGATCCTACCTCTCAGATGTTCTTATCTCAGTGCACTGTAACGAAAGCAAAAACAAACGTAACCAATAAAACGCTCATATAATACCAAATACTGGAGCCCATTGCAAACATGTCCAAGCATAAAACCATCCTTCTCTCTCTTAGAGAAAGAAAACAATCCAAACCTCACTGATAGAATCAACCTAGTGTCAAACAAAACCCAAAAATCAACCAGAACTTCACACACAATATTGTGTAGGCATACAGTTACCATAACTCCTTTTTTTTTTTGCACCAACAAAAACATGATGGATTTACTTGACTCAATAGTGGACACTGGTTACACACAAACGCTTTGCTTTGGCAGAAACTCAAACAACTAAGTTAAATCAACACAACCTTTTCATATTTTCTCCGAAATAAAACTCACACCGTTCATTCATCATTTTCACTCTCTACCACTGCTCCTTGGTAGGCTGTGTTAAGCACAGTAAATAATTCAGTGGAGGCCTTGAGCCATAAACAGACATCACGCACAGACATTGTTTTCATTACCAAACTGCAATAGACCCTGTCCCCTAAATCTACACAAATGCCCTCTGGGTAACATGAAATGCATTTAACCAATAAACAATCAATGGCTTCTTGTTGTTGTAACCGACTCCGTATTTGGATGTTTGTGTGCAGCATTTGTTAGTAAAGCATTCTTCATTGCATCAGCGTGTGTGTGTGTGTATCACTCTTCATTCTGAGTCTGTGCATGTAGATGTGTGTGTTTGTGTGGGTGTTTGTGTTCATCACTTTCCTGTTGTGGTGTTCTGGGTAAACCGCGGCCTGAAGCGTGCCCTTGGATCCTGCCCTCCTCCATTTCAGTCTGTTTACATCCATCGGTTCTGCTGCTCAAAGTTCTGTCCATACTGGTTCCGGCCCCAATTGGGGCAGTCCTTTTTCACCAGTGTCCTGCATCTTCTCCTCGTTCCGCTCCTCCTTAACTTGACCCTTTTTCTTCTGTAGCTCCGTCAGGGTTTTGATACGCAGCTCAACCGTCTGGATGTCCGTGCCAAGCTTCAGTCTACGCTGTTGCTCCAGCTCTTCCTCTGTCTCTCCCAGCTAGGTCAAGATTTTGTTCATGTCAGAGTTCAGCTGCTGCCACTGCTGCTCGTTCTGCTTTTTTCTCATCTCCTTGCTGAGGTCCTGAGCCTGCCAGAGCTTCCAGCGCTCAATCACTCTTGAAGTCTGGGACTCTGAGCTGCTGGGATCTGCTAGTCGCCCATCAGTCGCAGATATCCCATGTATGAGGAGTCCGTTTCTGTGCTTGCAGAAGTGCGGCTGCTGTCCGTTTGTTGCAGGTGGAAACGGCTGACATCCAGAGGGTGTACATGAGAGTCTGCAGCAGCAACCTCCCCAGTAGAAGACCTCAGTGTTTGTTCTGTTAGTTTAACAAAGGCCTCAGGGCTCTCTGGGATCCCTACATCTGACAAGCCTGAGGCAGGGCGCCGAAGGAAGTCTCCCTCCTCACTCTGGTGCTCTCTGGGATCCCCGCTTGCACTTTCAAGCCCACGGCTCAGGTCGTAGTCGTGGTCCCATTCCAGGGGAATGGAGTCCACGTTTGCTGGGGTGTCTCGGCCCGAGCGTTCAGTCCGGCTCTGGGCAGCCAAGGAAGCTGAGCGACCGGAGGGCGGCAGAGGCGACAGGAAGCCATCCCCCAAACGTTCACTCCACAGCAGACTGGACAAATCACAATGCTCATCTAGCTCCAGGAAGCTCCGGCCTGATTTCAAGTCCTGTGTCTGGGACTCCAAGCCTGATGGGTTCGATTATCAGCCAGCTCCTCCTGAGCCATGCTCAGTTTCTGCTCTGATGTCTTGAGCTCTTACTGAGGGCAGAAACCTCAGAGTCTTTTCCGTACACATCAGATTGAAGTCCATTGATGTTTCCCTTGCTTTGCTCCACGGCCTTCTGCAGCTCTGCTGTTCGACTCTTCTCAGAGGTCAGCTCCTGGCCGAGCCCCGACACCTGTGCCTTCAGCTTATTTTCTCCTGGTGCTTTTGTCCATTCTGAGGTGCCTCCTGACCTCAGTTACTCCTCCTGTCTCTGGCACGCCCTTTTTGCTGCCCGATGATCAGTGTTGGTCCGTCACTGTCCTGCACAGCTTTGATGCAGAGTTGTTAAGGTCAGCATTGTCTTGCTCGGCCTCACTTTTCCTCCGGGCTTAATGGGCGTCTCGTCACAGCTCTGTCAGCTGAAGCTGTCCGGAAATCTCCCCCGTGTAGTGAAACGGGCCTTGGATTTAACGCTCTCCGTCTCCGCTGCATAAGATCGTTTTCCTGCAGCGCTGTTGACATCTTCAAGTTGTTTTTGTGGGTCCAGCTGCTATAGCATTTGGTCAGGGTCACATCAAAGATGGTGGAGGAGAGAGCAAAGATGGTAGGGAGGGAGAGCAGGAGTCCAGGGTCAGCCTCGGCTTTCTGGGCCGACAAAGCAGCCTGTAATCAAACATAAAGAGAAAAAACAAAACAAAAACAAAACAAAACAAAACGAAAATAATGATGTTATGTTGGCTGTGTCATTCAGAGAGGGGAGAAACACTGGGGCCAGGCCCTGTGTCAGCCTTCTCTCCCCCTTTTTTTGTTTTTTCTCACCATATAATCCTCTCATAACCCACCAAGCTGACAGGACAACACAGGTACATGTTAAAATTCTTAAGATCATGTTTAAAAGTTCAAAAATGGAATTTTCTTTCATTTAGTAATCACTTGTATTAATCAATCAGCAGAAAATATGTCACAATTTGACTTTCCTAACCACTAAATTTGTCGTGTCTTCACTGGTTGGTCAGACCAGTGTCTTTTTTTTATTTTATTTTAGTTAAGTTGTTGTCCTGCAACCCAGAGAGTTTATTTGTTAGTAGTGGATAAACTTTATTGTTTAACGGCGGGTGTATGTTAAGTTTCACTGCTTTAAACTTGCTGGAAAATCTTCACGTGTTCATGGGTGTAAGCTGTTTCTTCATTGCGTGTATGTGCGTTTGTAGGTGGGTTAATTTAACCTTTTGTGTGCTCGTGGGGGGCAGTTGGTCCAGGCCCGTAGCCACCTGTATCAACACACTAAGAGATTTATTTAATATCATTTTCATCACACTCTTCCTCTGCCGGCTGAGGTGCCGGTCTTAATCATACACGATTTGTCTCTTCTATATCAAAACCCAGCCAAACATCAAATATTCAGCGTAGTCATTCAAAACCTTATTTGTAATATTATAATCAGCAAAATCAGCGTTTTAATTACAGGCATGTATCATTGTTTGCAAATCATAATTATAAAACTCAAAAACACACTAAACAGGAAGCAAAAATCCTCTGTGCGCCTCACAGCTCATTTGCATGTTCACACACAGTCTAAAAATAGCTCGCAGCGCTGCAGTGCGCTGTCGTCACACACAGGGTCAGACAAAACTCAGACAAGACTCTATTATTTTATATTACAAAGACGTCTTATATTTACAACCACTGACAGGCCTGACAGATTCAGCACCTAACAAATTTCGACAAATTTAAAATAACGGGTCTCACCGAAGAAAGTCTAACTTTTTTGTAATCAATTAACCAGTATCTGTTTCCTCCAGAACAGCCTATGGCCTGATTTCTAAAGAACCTAAACAATTTCGACAAATTTTACCATAACGGGTCCAACCGAAGAAAGATAACTTTTTTGTAATCAATTAACCAGTATCTGTTTCCTCCAGAACAGCCTATGGCCTGATTTCTAAAATCCCTAACTCAATTTAACTGTGTCCAAAAAAGCACATCACACCGTTTCCAACGGTGAGGAGAATCTAACTCCTAGCTTGATTCCGGGATGCCCTGTACCCCACAGATAAGCCAAACTGAACTATCCCTGTTCGCCGACAGGTCAAGACCGCGCGTCCACGGCCAGGAGGGAGCGTAACCTCCGGGCTATGCGCTTCTTAGCATCTTCCAGTGCCGTCCTATAATAATTTATAACAATTTGAAACAACAGTCAACACCCTAAAACAAGAGTCTGACTAAGGCAAGTGCCACCTAGAGGTCAATGGAGCCAACCCTCACTTATAATCACACAGGACCACACTTATAACCAATTTGGACTTTAACCAACAACATGACCAATTCCCTACCAAACTACTTGAGACTCTAGCTCAATTTCCTTGGGACTCTAACCCAGCATTTCTTTCATACTTTTTCAACTTCATTAAATACTCTTAACCGACTTTAACTGCATAACACACACACGGGGATCCTCATCAAAATCAAAACAGACCCTCTACCAGTAATTTCAGTGAGTAGACTTTAATTTAGTCATATCCAATTTGGCACACTTTGGAAATAATTCAACAGGTAGTGCCTTACCTTTAGATAAGCCGGCTTATGCCCACTCACGTCAGACCACTGGCTTGTGCCTGTCCGTTCAACAACCTCGGACCGTCCAAACCTTTAAATTCCACCCCAATACCACAGGACGAGCCCCCAAGATGTTATGGTTCAAAATATTGGGGATGGAGACAAGAGAAAAACCACAATTGTCACGGTTCTGGGTCCGTTGGACCCAGTATTTTGAGTTTGTTGTGTTTTGATTTAAGTTTGCATCAGGGATTGTGTTCTTGTTCTCTTGTTGTGTTCATGATGATGATGATGATGATGATGATGATGATGATGATGATGATTATTATTTGAGTTTCATGTTTAAGGAATTGTTCTCGGTTGTATCTCACGTTTAGTTTAGTTCAGGTTCCATGTGTCATTCTGTCTGTCTCTCAGTGTCAGGTCTGCGTCTTGGTGTGGTGTTCTGAGTTTCCTGTTTTATTGTGAAGGTCTGTGTCATATGTGAGTGTGCTAAGTTTACGTTTCCCCTGTTCTGTCAGCTCAGATTCCTCCCAGCTGTGTTGCCCTCCTGTTTCTCATCCCCTGATTACTGGTGTGTATTTAAGCCCTGTGTGTTCTCCTGCCTGTTGCCGGTTCGTCTGTATAACTCCGTGTCAGTCTGTTACCCTGTTCCTCGTCTGCGTCTCTCTGCTTCTCATCCCGTTGTCATATGCTCCCAGGTCTGTTATTTTTAGTTCTCCCAGTTTAGGTGTCTTTAGTTATTTGTTATGCCCCACTGTTTGTTTGCCACTACACCTCTGTAAATAAAACCACCGGTATCTCATCCACTGCCTGCATCTTGGGTCCTTCTTCCAACTCCACACGGCTCGCTTCGGCAGCCGTGACAACAATAACAACACTGGTCCGGCCGGGTTAAGTCAAACGACGATTTTAATAGTCACATGCGTGGGAGATGGACACTGTATGCAGACAGCCTCAGATCTCAAAATGGTGGAGCATTGATCAAACTCTTATAGCCTCTGGTTCTCCCACCTTATCATAAAAGCCTAAACATTCACATGCTTTTCTCTCACACGGCACCTAAGCTACGACCTTGGCTCCCCGTTTATCTGCTCCTGCTGAGTTGGGGCAGAAAACTCCAGTATATTCTGTTCTCTTCTAATCAGACAAATGACCAGGCGATGACTTTCTGCAAACAGTATTTCTTATAACATCATAAAACAATATCATTCATCCACAATAAATCAGCAGTCTAATGTAATGCAAATCAGTTTAACGAATGCAATAGTTATCAGCTTCTTCTAATTCAGGAGAATAATGCAAACTAAAACTACATAATTCACAATCTTTAGTTAGGGGTATAACATGGCATAAAATAATATTATAATCTAACAACACCTTTTAATAATGTGTTGACTAAAGTCTATTGACCAGTATAAGTAAAGACATCACACACACACAAACACATGGAAACACTGAAACCTGTTTTTGGTGCAACAGCGGTCCCAGCTGCTCGCCTTTATCTAGACTGGGTCGGCTGCTTATCTCAATATAATCAATGTTTAAAGTTCTCAGTGTTTCTGTGTTGCTTCGTATAGGATCTCCAAGGATCATCACTGTGCTGTCCAATCATTGTGTGCTAGGTTACCCTTATAGTGCAATGTGTGTTTACACAAAGAGAAGCATGTGTGTCAAATATAAATAAGCACAGTTTCTTCTATTTAGAGTCAAGTTAGAGTTTTTTGTCTTTGTTTTAGGCCTAATGTCAAGCAGAGGTGTGTGTAACTGGACTGGTCTGTTATATGTGTGAAATGTGTGCTTCTCTTCAGCATCATCTTTGTCACTGCTGATTCCTTTGTGTCATCATTTGTTGAGAAGAGAGAACAGTTATAACGGAGGAGCAAAAGGAAGCCCTGAAGTCTGCATCCAACAAGGAAGTGTTGGCTCACCAGTGATCCCAGCAGAGGCCACTGCTTTGGCTCCAGTTGTTATAGATTCAATGATGTTGTTGCTACAGATACATGTTAGCATCTTTATTGTAGTAAAGTCTTGTAATATGAAGATAGAAACAAGGCAGAAAACAGCTCCATGATCTGATCTTAATGATGTTGTTTTTATTTCTGTCTCTCAGAACTGGATCGGAAACTATCAAAGGTCTAAAAACAGCCTCAACCCTCCCAAAGAGCAAACTTTACATACGTCATCTTTCAGCTACAATCTTTGTTGCAGGGATCTTCTGCCAAACAAGGCTGAGAGAAGATTTCTTACACCTGTCATGTTGATGCTGTTTCAATCTTTGGGCAAACACACTCATATATTAAGGCTGATATCAGGGCTGCACAAGTTCTTTGTGTTTGTGATCATGAATAATAGAAGTGTGCCTGTTGAAGATCATGTTTGCTACATTATTATATGTCCTGTTATTGTTCTGTATTATATTCAGCTTTCAGCATCCTTTCCCAGCCCCCTGTTACACCATCCATACAAAGCCAATCTGACTGTGAGCCAATGTGTTTGATAGTTTGTGTTGGATAAAGAGATTTGACAGACTTTGTTCTCATCCAGAGGGAAACAGTCCAAATTCAGATCTAATGAAATGATGGAGGCTGTTTCCTACCACGGTGCTAATGTGTGACTAACAAGGCTCATGGTCTCCAGCAGACAAGCGCCTGGAATGAGGTGAGCTGAGTGTTGCTTTGGTGGGTCTATGCCCACGTCATGCCATCGGGATTCATATTGGCAATAGTTCATATCTCTGTTCTTTAGTCTTCATCACAAAGCTGTGAAAAACAATCTAAACATCTAACAGGATTTGATGGATGCAAAGTCCACTGAGCTCTTTGTCATTTACAAACTTGTCCAACCAACAAGAGCACAGATGAAAAACACAGTGACAGTTAAAGGATTTTGCCATATATGAGCATAGATTACTTTCATATAGATTTTCAATTTAGGCTTTTGGTGAGCCGCTGGGTTCTGTCTAATAATCATCTCAGCATTTTACAATAGAATAGCTCTTTATTAGCTCTTCATTTATTGTTATTGGACATGAAACAAGGAAGCTGTGTTTCTCATTGGATGTTAGTTTCATGTTCATCAGGATCATTTTCCAAAGAGCTGATATTTTGACCATTTACTGCACTGGCTGCACATCCTGTCTACATTTCTCTGTATGTGCTGTGTTTGTCTTTTCATATTTCTCCATATTGACACAAACAGTGAACAGCAGTAGATCTACTCTTCATCTGTTTTAGGCCCAGTGAAAGATATGAAGCAGAAATGGTGTCATTAGGAGAAGAAGAGAAGAACAAGTACGGCGAGGAGGCAGCAGCTCTTAAAGATGAAACACAGCAACTTAGCCCTGAGCTCAGAGAGCTTCACACGAAAAAGCTCCTCAAGCAGATCATGTCAGAGGTTTGTCATCAATCGGAGGAACTGTTCATAGGATGAAGGATGCTGTCAGCTGGATGAAGAAGGTTATTTAATGGCAAACGTTCACATTGAAGTCAAATTGTTGTCGTGTTGAACAGATTCATGTACTGATCGTCTCCAGAAAGTTAGAAGAGCTTCAATGAATCATTAGAAACAACTTACAGCTGCACAGTTGTGTCAAACACATCTTTGAGTCATTGTGGGATTTTTGTGTTTCTACATGTGACACACGTCTAAAACATGCACACAATTTGAACACAAACAGGGACTCATTTGTTACCACAGCCAGATGCTGAGAGCCATTTCCTTGTAGTGCTGTGTCTATATATATGAACCATTAGATGTTATTGGAATGATTGTCAGCTTTGATAGTTTCATGTATGTTTAGCTGGACGGCTGTTTGATCCTCGACATGTTTAAAGGTGTCCAGTCCTGAGACACTGGGGGTGGAAACAGCTGTGATGTCATTGGACTGTCACAAAGACAGAAGTGCATGAAGTGAGCAGCCAAGGAGCCGCTGATGTTTTTGATTCAACAGCATTTGAAAGGTTGACACAGACACATCTGCACATAGAAAGCTGAATTTGTCATATGCCACAGTGAACTCACTGTTCAGTGTTTTTCAGGAAGCTTCTTAACTGCCTCTGCTGCCAAACAAGCAGCTGATGTCCTTGAGAAGAAGCTGAAGAAGTCTTCAACAACAAATACAGGAAGTGGACTTTCAAATACTAGATTCACTTTAGACTCACACAAGAAATGACTCAACTAGCTGTGTTTGATTGACTCCTTTGACTACATGAAAGGTCAGTGTGTGTCTGTACACAGACTGTTGTGTTATACTGTTATTCAGTTTTCTGCTGTGTGCTGAATGTTTTCAAATGTCTGCATCTCAGTGTAGATGAGGCTGGGGGTCATGGGAGGCCACCATAGCAGTCTCTTCAAAATCATGACATTATCATAAATGCTGCTGGACTGTCTGATGGGCTGACGGTGAAAAAGCCGTCGGGAAGGAAACAGAAGACATTTCAGAGGCTGCAGGCAGATTTCTTTGATTCGGGGCCTTTTTCAGCTTTATTGGACAGAGCAGTGAAGATAAGTGACAGCAAAGCAGAGGGAGAGAGAAAGGGACGTGGCCCGGGTCAGAATCAAACCCAGGCCAGCTGCTCTCCACCTCGTGGCACATCCTAGTGAGCTCCACCAGCAGCCCTTTCACACAGTTTACACTGTCAAACACTGTATGTGGACCTCAGCTAACAATAGGCTACATTTAAGTCTGGACTACATGCTTTTATATTGAGGCAGATTTTTCACTGTTTTTATTCCATCAGCAGCTCAACATCATGAGCAGCTTTGACATAAAGACATCAAACTCAAGCTGACTTTAAACTGGATCTACTTTTAATACAGGGGCTCAAAAACAACAACATCTTTATTATATATCAGGACAGAAAGTCATTTCATCTCAAATGGAAAACAGCTTTATTTGGAATAATCAGCACTATCAACTGGTTTGGGATCGCCACCAGTTTCATGTCTTTACAGCTTCTCCAACAAAGTTCCTGTAAAATCAGCATTTTTGCCTTCATTGGTTTGATAGTGATTGATTATTCAGTCCCAATCTGCTGTCATCTAAAGAACAAAATGATGTTTCTATGAGTCAAAAAGCTCCAGATGTTGTTGGCTTCACAAAGAAAACAAAGATTAGGAACTTAAACACAAAGTGTTTGGAGCCAAAATGTTAGCAAGCTGCTCTTTTTGAAATGGCAGAGGTACAGTGGTGTCTAACAGCACACTGTGGAAGGCAAACATGTTATTGTTGGATGAAACTTCATGAATCCTTTGTAGATTTGAGCTTTTGGAGCCTTTCTTTTCTCTTCAGGTGTACAGATGCTGAGGAGGCAGGTGAAACAGGTGGAGCTGTTGTAATGCTGGCAGAGGGTGTGTCTTAGTAACTCTGTGAGGTAGAACTGGATCCAACATCGTGGATGTGTTGATGTTGAAGCCATTAAGATTCTCTGGCCACACTGTAGGATTTCCCTTTGATTCACTGCGGGGGCATTTTGGAGTCTGTCAATGAAACTCTTCATGTTTGTGTTTGACTCCAGTTTATAGAAACAGAGAAATGTGTCATGCTTTTGTTCGGCCTCCACAAATACACACATTTGTTCATTGGTTGGACATTTTGTAAGGAGACACATTGAAAACCATGTTAATAAGATCTTGTTTTTTCCTGTGGATCCAACACAGAGTTCAGACAGAAACCGTGGAAGAGATTTTAGAGGCCGTGTGTGGCAACAGGAAGTTTCTGTATGTTTGCTGATCTTACATGTGGAAAACAACATGTGATGTTTGTGAAGTTCTACAATGATCATTGTTCTGACAGCATTTTGAGTGGGAACAGTTCAAACTGAGAGTAGTGGGAGTTATTTACTGATTGAAACAAGCTGAATGTTTCTGTGACGATGAAGATCAGCAGCAGCAGCTCAGCTGATCAATGAACTGACATCCATCATTCATTTCATGAGATGAAGTCATCAGCAGACATTTGTTCTAACTGTGTGATAAATGTCAGAACGTCAGGGCTCTGCTTTAGTCACTGCTTGATGATCATTGGCTCATTGTTGAATCCAGTGGCCCAGTCTGACCTCTGACCCTTTGCTGCAGGTCTTCTGTGTTATCTCCACTTTCATGTCTGATCTTCTGCTGTATCGTCCAAAATAAACCTCTGAATCCTTTCCAACACTTCAGCAGATCTTTAGTTTGGGCAGTACAGTACAAAATAACACATATTGTACTATACTGCCCACTTCCTGATCTTATTGGATCTGTGTGTGAGGTTGGTGAAGGAAACACATGTTTACTGAGTGAATCGCTGCCATTAGGAACTAGTTTTTCATATCACAGCCTAGAAATCACACAGGACCATTTCTGCAAGTGAAAAGTCGTCATTGGAGGAAAATGATTGTATAGTTTGTGCGACTGAAGAATTGTCCCAACTACATGTGCTGCTGACTTTTGACCTTTTCTTTAGGTGCACAGAGGAGTCTGTGGAAACATCCAGAACTGAGGCAGTGCTACAGATGTCTTCAAATAAAGTGGTGTATTATCCATGTTTTCTATGGATCACATCCAACATCCTGATCTAACAAGCTCCCTTTTTGTGGATTTTAGAGCCTCTTACTTTTGCTGCGTCTGCGTCTCATTTCAAGCACAAGAGCAAGAAGTGGATGAAGAAATGGGGCGAGTGGGGTCAGTGTAGTGCATGTCAGCTGTGCTCACACATGCTTTCACAAAGAACATGTGTATTCATTGGCAGCATTAAGGTGCACTTTAGTATTCATAATAATTAAGTATTCTGACTTTATTATTCTGAATCCTCACAGTCATGTTGCAGCTCTGCTTTGCTTTAAGAAAATGTTCTACCAGGATGTTACTTTCCTAAACGTGTTCTCCAAATGTTCCCAAAGACTTTGTTCTAAGTAGTTCTACATGATGAAACATTCACACTAAGTTTAAGAAGGACACACAAACACCATCTGTCCTTTCATCATGTGTACAAACATGTTCAGATGTCAATGTACCGTGAATGGATGCAAATGTGGATCGTTCCAATAAAATGAGACAGTTTTGTAAGTGGATCCCAGTTTGAAGTTCATTGAAACCTATAAGAACATGTTCCAAACCAACTTTATCCAACAGGAAGCAGCATCAGGGGAACAGGAAACATTCAAACATGTTTACTGTAAGAACTGCACAAAGGAAGGAAAACACAATCCTACACACGACCACTTTAAAATGGACATTTAGCTTTTCAAACATCAGGGAGTGCCGCAATAACAACACTGCCCATTCTGATCAGACTGAAAGATTTAAAGAGATTTATCCATGGGCTGGAAAAGGATTTGATATCAACATATATGCAGATTAGTAGGAGCATTTTCTTCATATTGATTTAGAGTTCAGTACTAGGAATATGTAGAATTAACATCTGTGTACATGACGAGTGATGAAAATTCAAAGTCAGGCTTTCAAAGGACGTCAGAATTGGAGTCTCTATCTGTGACTGTTCCAGAGGAACCTACCTGAGGGATTATTAAAGATCTGTCTATCTAGAAAGACTTGCATTGATTCACAGTGTACAATTCTTTCTAATCTATTAACATCTTCCTCCAAATCCTGTTTCTGCTGCATCAGAAGGGCTCAAACCTCCTGCTGTTTCTACTGGACCATAAATTCTACTTTATGATCATCTTCAAAGATAAAAACGTGAGTTTATTTGTGAACTCTGTGAAATGCGTCTGATGTTTAGTTTGAACCAATCCTGTGTCAGCTGCAGCCACATCATTGCCACACATACAAATGGCTGCGTTCCTGTTTAGACCTACTGGCTGTCAATGGGCTTCATTCCATTTCAGACTGCCGGTGGTCGGCTGTGATCTAAATTCAACATGGCTCCTGTGTTAGAAGAGCCTCTGATTTTAAACTTTGCACATTGAATAGTTTCTTTCCAACACTATGGAGCTACCAGCCCAGTATATGTAGCCACAGTAGATGGAGTTATCAAGCTGGACTGACAAACATCAGGACTCATGTGATCCCTACATGTGGACCTTTCACAAATGGATCCAAGTGCAGATTCAACTCTGCATTACATTTGACTTCAGCTGTTACACACTTTCATTTTCTAGCTGTGTCACTTCCTGCTTTTTGGATCAGATTGTTTATCCATGTCCACAAATATTTGGCTGCATATTTGTATCATCTATATTTCCAGTCTTCATACAGCCTATATTTCATGTGAACTCCAATCTGCCACCTGCCATCACGTTTTCAGGGTTCATTCAGTGTTGAAATGTAGGACAAACAGCAGCACATGTTCTCTAAATGTTTGCAGTCATTTTTAAATGAAGCTGATACTACATGAGACGTTTTCCACATTTATTGTCTTTGAACAGAGAATAATAAAGCCATCAAACATATACAGGCTTGTGCAAATACAAACTTCTGTGGTGCATTTGATGACCTGCAGAGGGGAACAAGTCGGGGTTTTCAGCCCTAACAAGAAAATGTAAAAACGAAATGTCCGAGCTGTGATAACTGTGTCTGATAGAATGAAGAGTAGACTGATATATTAAATATTCTGTGGATCAGGGAAATTATTTTACTGCTATTGTTAAATAATCATCATCATTACCATTGCATTAATAATATAATTTACAGTATTGATATTGTATTCAGAGGTTTAAACAGTGTGTGTGTCTTTCAGAAAGACTAAGTTGCAGGCAGGAGTTGACAGGAAGTTGCAGAGAGTTTGCAGAAGTGAAAGCAGAGTCTAAGTTATTCTGAGGAGCAGGTTAGACGAGGCTATTTGAATTACTAGGTTATTCAAATTGTCTGTTATACTTTTATATTCTTTTATTAAGCTTTTAGTAGAGGTTCTTGATTAAAACATTTATTCAACATAGTACATATAGCTTCAGTTAGGTTATTGTACTTAAGGATGAGCCTCGGTTCTGGTAAAAGGTCAGAAGTGCAACGGGTGAGATGAGAGAGCATGTAAGGTCAACACATACACACATTAGTTAGACTCATTTATAGGTGAGAAGTTGGTCATGTTTGTCTCTGGAAAGAGGAACAGCGTCTGGCAGGATGTGGGGCTCGTGTTCCAGACGAGATAGAAGACAATGTTCTTTTAAACCGTGTTAAAAGTCATTGTGGTTTTGATTTGACGTATGTATATATTCTGTCTGTGACGTATGAAGGGGCGTCATTAATTCAAACCCTGATGCTATAAAAATCTGTGTATGCTTTGATTAAGTCGAAGATTAATTCCTGTCTGCGTACAGAGTGGTCTTCCCACGCGGGTATTCATTAAAATCAATTGTTTGACCAAGCTCTTCTGGACCAATGGTTGTTTGTACTCTCCTTCCTCAATATTTGAACCTTAACAATTCCTTTATTGGGTGAGAAAATCAGACCATGTCATAACTGCTTTAAGTCATACAGAATAGATATCAGAGCCTTAAACAGGCTGACTTCTGCTAAATGGGTCAAACTGGGCAGAAAGTATCCAAACACATTGCCACTTTGTCACACTGCCTAATAACACAAACACACATGCAATGAAAATTAGCTTGTTATCTCTCATCAGTGATAAAATAGTGTACATTTAGCAGACACTTGTTATCAAATGCTGAATTTATCCAATGCAAAAAATTGACTCTCTAGGTTACAGGACAACAGTTTAACTTTTGTGGGAAAAAAGATTCTGGTTTGACCAACCAGTGATCAGACAATAAATTTAGTTGTTAACATAGTAAATTGGGAGAAGCTTCCTGCTTGATTGATGCAGCACAAGTAATTTACTGTATGAGGGAAATTCTATTTTTGTGATAACATTTTGAACATGCATTTCTGTTGTCCTGTCAACTTAGTGGGTTAATAGCTTATATGCAAATTTGTTGATCGTTCTTAGATTAATGAAAGGTGACTGAATTCTAGCACGAGTGAATGGGATGTGTTGGAGTTTGTTAGAGTGGAGACTGTAAAACACTGAGTTTCCTGTTTTGATGTGCGAGTGAATCCTGCACCCAGATACACAACTCTGAATACATAAGAACAAATGTGTTTTGTGAGATACCTGATGACATGTCACACGTTTTATGATGACGGAAAAAAGAAAAATGTGTGGCCTAAATGAGTGAAAAGCACAGACCTGGGGTTTAAACTCATATCTAATAACATATTAGGATTATGTTGTGTGTTGTGTGGCTGATGGATGGTTTGGGGTGAATCTAACTGATGGTTTTTCTTTTGTTGTGAAGTTGAGCCTGCCAATTAGTATGATGGTATGATAAATCATGCTAATGGTATGATTTACCCTCCTGAGATGAGGAGCTTGTATCATGACTTAACAAGGCCTTTTTTTTTTTTGATATTTTCACAGTGCACTGAAAGTTTTGTTCAATAATCTCTGTTGAGCAGATCTGCACGATTAGAACAGAAAACGCTATACTACATGTCGTCGAGAAAATTGTTACAAGTAAGTTTCTCCACATTAAAATGGGCTCAGGAGAAAGTCACTTATCTGGGAAACTAAAAAGAGTGTCCCTGCCCAAAAAGGATTCAGCGAGGTAATCCGATCAAAAATTCTTCTTTTTCTTTTGAATGACGTCATTTTGCTGAGAGTGGAAACTAAATGTGACGATAGGTTCCACTATCAGCAAAGAAAGAATGAATGAATGCATGAACGAATGAGTGAAAATAAAAATGGGAAACGGACTGACTGGTAAAAGCTGACAGAAGCTGACAGACTGACTGACATCACTGTGCGAAGTTAACCCTCACCTGACAAAGGTGATGATGAATCGATGGCTGTGTCCCAATTAAGAGACTGCACGCTTGAAGTATGCATTTTAAGTGCGTTTACATCACCGCCACGCGACAACGGCTGTCCCAATTCGAAATGTGCTTCAAATGCATACTCCAAATGCGCCGTCGATTTCCCCAAATATCAAGCGTTGTCCGGTGCACGCTTCGTGGTCCCATATATCCCACAATTCATAGCGCGGCGGTGGGTGTGGAGAATTGTGCCGCAAAATACGGCAGAAGGGAGCGGCCGAAGAGGTTGTTTTTTTTTTTCCAAACTTTATTGAAATCATAAAGCGAACAGTCAGTCATTCCAGTTCAGTTTGTACAGTAGACATACAAGGCAAATAAGAGTAACAATATACAGTACAATGAAATAAGAAGGATAAATAAATAATGGAGAAAAAAGAAAAAAAGAAAAAAAGGGGGGGGGGGGGAATGTGACAGACTTTATAACAACTTTGTACTTGAAAGTTGTGACAGCTCATTCGTTAAACATTTCTGAATGAATTTCAATCAATGATAAACCTTTTTTATTGGAAGTTAATTTAAGAGAGTTTAAGTAATATTCAATTTCAATCAAAAACAAATTAAATGATGGGGTTGAGTTTTGAAATTTACATTTATGTATGTGGAATTTCCCTAATAAGATGGAGCGGCCGAAGAGTGAACTGTCAAAAGTACTGAATATGATGTCACTTATTTATGTGCGAATGTTTAATAATTAAAGTCAGTCATATATCCACAAACACAAGCTGAAAGTCAGTGATTGAGATATATCTATCTATCTATCTATCATAATAATAATCTGACAATACTATAATATTGGCCATATTATATTTACATTGCCACAGTGAGATGACTTTAGTCTCATGAACAACATTAACTAATTGTTATTTACTAACTAATCTTAAATGACTGTTCAGCACAGAAATGAAGCCCAACAATCATGTTTTACAGTCCCGTGGTCTCAGCCTCAGATACTCAGCTAATCAAAGTGATGTCATGACAAAAATGAATGACCAACAAAACATTTTTCTCCTTCATTTCTGTCAAACAATGCTGTATGTAACGTGTCTCGCGGTTAGTATCATGGTTGCTAGGCAACCTGAACAGCGCAACGAAGCGTATACCGTCCCATTTCACAAGCCTCTCACTTCCGCACTTCTCGTACTTATAGTACGCACCTTACGTAGTACGCGTAGTGCGCGTACTTCAAGCGTGCAGTCTCTTAATTGGGACACAGCCTATGTGTGTTTCTTTTTACAGGAGCAGAAAGATGACAGCAACATCCGAGGTTGCATGATGATTTAACCTTTTAAATGCCACTTTCTATGTCTATGCATCTACCAGGGGTGTTATTCACTATCTTGTTTTGCTTACAGAGGTAACTGTGACAAAGTGTATGCGCCTGCGCAGCGCTAACATTTGCATTTTCTTTTCTACAGCATTACAGTTCTTCATGTGTTTGATCATGTGATTTATAACAGGACAGCTGGTTGATGTTTTTCTACGACAGGATTTCTGGGTTCATGTATGAGGAAAACTGAGTTTATAGGTTATGAGTGGTGATGCTGTTACACTGTGTTGTTGGGAAAATGTGAAGGTTACTTTGACAATGTGAATAACATGTGAGACATTCCCTGTGTTGAAACTAGTGTCACTTCTTTCCACAGCTATGGATGGTTAACTTTATGGTCTTTTTATAGCACCTCTGGAACCTGTCGACCTGCGCCTGACCACCAGGATTGTCCATGTGTGTTACTAATGTTTGTTTTTTTCTAAGAGTGCATGTAGAGGATTCAGCAGAAGCGGACAAGTGACATGAGAAAAACAAATAAGAGATGCAGTGTTTATGGAATTGTAATGTCCTCTGCCTCTAACGCCTTGCTAGAGTCGACATTCAGACTAAACTCCTCTTCAAAATGACCACGCAGACAAGAGGGTTTGACTTCACTCCCTTTACTTAGGCCAGTTGAAGTAGGGTAAAACTGAGAAATAACATGAAATGCTCTTAGAAATCATAGATGAGGACAAATACACAATAACAGTACAAATGACTTGTTTAGCCAAAAGCGTTAGCGAATCCTCTCTTTACAAACATTTCTATTAAGTAAACACTGCAATCACATTTCTTCAAGTAGATTTGTTCATTAGTAAGGATGGAACAGAATTACATACCGACAATGCCCTTAAAGACCATCTTAAGGGAGACAATTGCCACTACAGCAGAGAACAGGAGAAGTCTTTTCCCCAAACAATAGCATGCACTTTCTGATGACATCATAGAACAGAGACAGATTTGCGCATGTTACACCAGGTCATGCCAGAAGGGGGCACTAAAGAGTAACTTTCTCAGGGAAAATCTATTTAAACAGAACACGGTTACATGGTGAAAGAACACTCCCCGTCTGAAATTCAGCAGGTTTCACCTACTAATATGACAAGGTCAAACACATTTCAGTCATCTGGAGGAATGAGCAAGATCATCTCATTCACGGGTCGGACGTAAAGCTTTGGTCCCTCTTTCTTAATGACCTTCACTTGCACTTTGCCCACCCTTCCGTCTTTACTGGGATACACATCGACGATAATACCTAAGGGCCAGTCGTTCCTACACTGTAAACCCCAACAGTCTACCTGACTTATAAAGTTTGTGGCTATAACAATTAAAATTCCTCACAAAGTTGAAACAACTTAAAACTTTTCTGTTCTGTTAACGATTCAAACAGTTATAATTGTACATAGCTTAGAAGTTAAGAGTAAATACTGCTTTCTTAATTATGATTTTTGAGTAAATGTTTTTTTTTCGAGCTCCGCATGTGTACGTCAACTACGTCATGACGTTTTCTCTCTAACCTGAACGACGTTGACAGAAAATTCTGTTCAATATGGCTGCCCTTCTCAAGCGACTGGAGAGCACATTTGGAGAAACTTGTAAGTAAAACGGAACCTTTGTTATGTTTATTTTTTCCATAAAAAGCAAGTATATTAATATGTTGCAGGCAAGAACTTCTTTTCGAATGCGCTGTTGTTTAACACAACAGCGCATTCGAAAAGAAGTTCTTGCACAGACCCAGGTGGTGAATAGTTGTTCGCTGTTGTTTGCGCTCTTTTTCAAACATAGATTATGTCGTCAGTTTTACAGTTTTAACCGATTAAAACACAGTTTCACTAAGAATCACACATAAAGGGTCTTAGTGATATTTTAACGACCCCTTGCCAACGCAAGAAAGTTGGCGTTTTTACAACAGCAGCCTCATTGTTCGGCAGGTTTTTTTCTTCTTCTCATTAGCATCATTCAAAAGTGACTTAGCTAGAAGTGGCAACTTCTATCTAAAACAATTGAAATATAGCAAGGTTTTGTATATTTAGTGTGCTGATAAGGTTTTCAATATTTTTATTTTTTTCTTCCAAGGCTGAAGACCGAAGACAAAAAGACAGAAGAAAAAAAATTCAGACTGCAATTAATTTCAGGTGGAGACAGTAAACACAGGTGAGTTGAAAGATCTATTGAAGAGTCCTTTCTTCATGGCCATTAAACCATGTCAGGCCATTTTAGGTTAAAAGACCTGTGTCATGAATCGCTGTGCGGCAGGCAGGAGTTGGACCCAAAATGCAGGACTCAGACTCAGGGGATGAACTCAAAATCACAGCTTTAATTGCTGGTCACAGAAAACGAGCATACAAAACTAAACTGGGAAAATATAAACTCACACCTTGCAGAGAGGCACACAAGGAAACACACAGCTTGAGGGACAACGCGACACTGACTCAGAGAAACACTGGGTTTAAATACAATGGGAAGTAACGAGGGGAATGAGACACAGAAGGAGAGCACAGCTGGGAGAAATCAGAACTGACGAGACAAGGGAGCAAAGTAGGATACACTCACATGAGACACAGACCTTCAAAGTAAAACAGGAATTAGCACAGATGCAAACTAGACTAGGGGAGACAGAGCAACTAAGAAACACAGAGGGCAGCCACCAAATACTCAGAACTAAACAGAATACAAGAAAACCAAACTAAGACACTACACTAAAGAATAAGCTGGGACAACAAAGAGAACTAAGAACATAATACAAAAAACTCAGAGGCACAAGAAACTCAAAACACTGGGTCACTGACCCAGGACCATGACAACCTGTTTTTTTAAAATCATGCCCTGGCTTTGTCACACTGAATCATGTTGAAAAGATATATTTTCATGGCTCCCCCATTACCATTTCCTTGTACTTCTTTCTACCAGTCTATTTTATTTTGTGACATTAACATCTTAAATGTACCCCACCAGTTTAATTATTAAGAGCTGTGTTAGTATTTATAATGCATTTTTTTTTATCATGTGCAGATCTACCAAGGGTCAGTGGCACAGTTCACCTTTTGTGGTAAGTTATAACACTTCATATGTGGTCACATAAGTAAGTTGTTTCATCAGTTGTTCAGTTCTTACAAAATGTTGTATAATTGTACCAAATCACTGAGGATACATCCAATGTGTAAATCACAATCAACAATTTTACTGTGATATTCGCTCGTGTTTAGAGAATCTCCATTATCTTTGTTACTGAGTTTCCATTTTTGTAGGGCCAAATTTGTATTAAAAATTAATATTTTCATATGATGTGAAATGACTCAATCATTTCTAATTTTTAGAAGAAACCATTCATTAAGTCCCTTAAGGTGAAGATTTCATATATTGATAATGATAAAATTAACACAAATTAAAAGTTTCACTGATAAACACACAATTTTTCCTTGCTTTGAACCCCATGTTCTATATAGATTACAGCTCTGATCTGAAGAACACTATTTTAAAATACTGTGTAGGGTTTTTGTGAAATGATTAAGAAACAGACTCTTTGTCACAAGAGACAGAAAGGTTGTTCAATTCAATTCAATTCAATTCAATTTTATTTATATAGCGCCAAATCACAACAAAAGTCGCCTCAAGGCGCTTCATAGATACAGAGAAAAACCCAACAATCATATGACCCCCTATGAGCAAGCACTTTGGCGACAGTGGGAAGGAAAAACTCCCTTTTAACAGGAAGAAACCTCCGGCAGAACCAGGCTCAGGGAGGGGCGGCCATCTGCTGCGACCGGTTGGGGTGAGAGAAGGAAGACAGGATAAAGACATGCTGTGGAAGAGAGACAGAGGTTAATAATCTGGCTTCATGGACAGATAGAGCTGGGTGTCATCTGCATAGCAGTGAAAATGTATGCTATGTCTTCTAATGATACTGCCTAAGGGAAGCATGTATAATGTAAACAGAAGCAGAGAGGTCTATTAATACATAGTGAGTGAGAAAGGTGACTGGAAAGGAAAAACTCAATGCATCATGGGAATCCCCCGGCAGCCTACGTCTATTGCAGCATAACTAAGGGAGGATTCAGGGTCACCTGGTCCAGCCCTAACTATATGCTTTAGCAAAAAGGAAAGTTTTAAGCCTAATCTTAAAAGTAGAGATAGTGTCTGTCTCCCGAATCCAAACTGGAAGCTGGTTCCACAGAAGAGGGGCCTGAAAACTGAAGGCTCTGCCTCCCATTCTACTTTTAAATACTCTAGGAACAACAAGTAGGCCTGCAGAGCGAGAGCGAAGCGCTCTAATAGGGTGATATGGTACTACAAGGTCATTAAGATAAGATGGGGCCTGATTATTTAAGACCTTGTATGTGAGGAGCAGGATTTTGAATTCAATTCTGGATTTAACAGGAAGCCAATGAAGGGAAGCCAAAACAGGAGAAATATGCTCTCTCTTTCTAGTCCCTGTCAGGACTCTTGCTGCAGCATTTTGGATTAGTTGAAGGCTTTTCAGCGAGTTTTTTGGACATCCTGATAATAATGAATTACAGTAGTCCAGCCTGGAAGTAATAAATGCATGAACTAGTTTTTCAGCGTCACTCTGAGACAGGATATTTCTAATTTTAGAGATGTTGCGCAAATGGAAGAAAGCAGTCTTACATATTTGTTTAATATGTGCGTTGAAGGACATGTCCTGGTCAAAAATGACTCCAAGGTTCCTCACCGCGTTACTGGAGGCCAAGGTAATGCCATCCAGAGTAAGAATCTGCTTAGATACCATAATTCTAAGATTTTCAGGGCCGAGTACAATAACCTCAGTTTTATCTGAATTAAGAAGCAGAAAGTTAGCGGCCATCCAGGTCTTTATGTCTTTAAGACATTCCTGCAGTTTAATTAATTGGTGTGTGTCATCTGGCTTCATGGACAGATAGAGCTGGGTGTCATCTGCATAGCAGTGAAAATGTATGCTATGTCTTCTAATGATACTGCCTAAGGGAAGCATGTATAATGTAAACAGAATTGGTCCTAGCACTGAACCCTGTGGAACTCCATAATTAACCTCAGTGTGTGAAGAGGACTCTCCATTTACATGCACAAACTGGAGTCTATTAGATAGATATGATACAAACCACTGCAGTGCAGTACCTGTAATACCTACAGCATGTTCTAATCGCTCTAATAGGATATTATGGTCGACAGTATCGAACGCTGCACTGAGGTCTAGCA
Source organism: Simochromis diagramma (assembly GCF_900408965.1). Taxonomy (NCBI): domain Eukaryota; kingdom Metazoa; phylum Chordata; class Actinopteri; order Cichliformes; family Cichlidae; genus Simochromis; species Simochromis diagramma. Next base: position 8,253,120 of record NW_024386835.1, on the reverse strand, counting down.
GGACAAGCACAGAGATGAGTCCACTGTCAGAGGCCATAAGAAGATCATTTGTAACCTTCACTAAAGCTGTTTCTGTGCTGTGCTGAGCTCTGAAACCTGACTGAAACTCTTCAAATAAACCATTCCTCTGCAGATGATCTGTTAGCTGTTTGACAACTACTCTTTCAAGGATTTTTGATATGAAAGGAAGGTTGGAGATTGGCCTATAATTAGCTAAGACTGCTGGGTCTAGAGATGGCTTTTTGAGTAAAGGTTTAACTACAGCCAGCTTGAAGGCCTGTGGTACATAGCCGATCATTAGAGATAGGTTGATCATATTTAAGATCGAAGAATTAATTAATGGCAGGACTTCTTTGAGCAGTTTTGTAGGAATGGGGTCTAAAAGACAGGTTGATGGTTTGGAGGAAGTAATTATTGAAGTTAACTCAGAAAGATCAATTGGAGAAAAAGAGTCTAACTTAACATCAATAGTACTAAGAGTAGCTGTAGATAATATTACATCTGTGGGATGATTACTGGTAATTTTTTCTCTAATGATAAAAATTTTATTTGTGAAGAAGTTCATGAAGTCATTACTAGTTAACGTTAAAGGGATGGTTGGCTCAAAAGAGCTCTGACTTTTTGTCAGCCTGGCTACAGTGCTGAAGAGAAACCTGGGGTTGTTCTTATTTACTTCAATCAGTGACGAATAGTAGGATGTTCTGGCTTTGCGGAGGGCTTTCTTATAAAGCAGCAAACTATTTCTCCAGGCTAAATGATGATCCTCTAGATTTGTGACACGCCATTTCCTCTCCAGATTACGAGTCATCTGCTTTAGGGTACGTGTTTGAGAATTATACCACGGAGTCAGGTACTTCTGATTTGAGGCCTTAGTTTTCACAGGAGCTACAGTATCCAGAGTCGTACGTAGTGAGGAGGTGAAATGATTAACAAGATAATCGACCTCTGTTGGGGTAGCGTTCAGATAGCTGCTCTGCTCTATGTTGGTACAGGGCATTGGAGATGATAACAGTGGGTGGATTATATTCTTAAACTTAGTTACAGCACTTTCAGAAAGACATCTACTTTGATAAAGTCTACTCTTCACCACTGTGTAATCAATTATTGTAAAAGTAAATGTTATCAGGAAATGATCAGACAGGAGAGGGTTTTCAGGAAACACTGTTAAATGTTCAGTTTCTATGCCATATGTTAAAACAAGATCTAGAGTGTGATTAAAGTGGTGGGTGGGTTCTTTTACATTTTGAGAGAAGCCAATTGAGTCTAATAACAGATTAAATGCCATGTTGAGGCTGTCATTTTTAGCATCTACATGGATGTTAAAATCACCCACAATAATTATTTTATCTGAGCTCAGAACTAAATTAGATATAAAGTCTGAGAAATCAGACAGAAACTCTGTGTAAGGCCCAGGTGGACGATAGATGATAACAAGTAAGACTGGTTTCTGAGTTTCACAGCTGGGGTGGACAATGTTAAGCATCAGGCTTGTATCTTAAAAGAAAAGTCTCCAAAATTTAGTAGAGTCTGATGTCATGCAGTTTCATAAACATGTATTCTCCCCAAAGAATGACACCTGAAAACTTTGCGTTAAATGAACTTTTCTTTTCCCTTTTTAGGAGGCGCCTGATATCAACATGAAACGCACTGCAGTACTTCGTGCCCTTCCTGTATACCTGTGGGAGGAGGACCCAGAATTCTTTTAGACATGTAATGTAAGTGTATTTTTGTATTACATAAATTCTGCCAGTAAGATAAAATGCTATGGATTTTTTTAAATACAATTTAATACCCTAGCAGCTACCAAATTGTACAAACAAAATGCCCTCTCTTTATAAAACCCTCACACCCAAACACACACAGGTCAGGAGCAGGGCACAGGCGTATTACAGCACTATGGCTATGCTGCAGGTGGCCCAAAAACCAGACTGAAGTCAAGATTTAGTTTCTTTTTGAGATAAAGTCATGAAATAAAAAATTACTTTTTTTTAGAAAAATAACAAAAATACAAATTATGTAATGCAAGAAGCTAACACGTTAATGTACATTTTTCAAAAAAAGTAGAGTACCCTAACTCGTTACAAAGTAACCCACTACACTGCTGAATGTTTTGCTAGATTACAGGTCATGCTTGTCACATTCTCTCAAACCAACCTTACTTATTTAATTGGGGCGATCGTGGCTCAAGAGTTGGCAGTTTGTATTGTAATCAGAAGGTTGGCGGTTCGAGCCCTGGCTCCGACAGTCTCCGTCGTTGTGTCCTTGGGCAAGACACTTCACCCGTTGCCTACTGGTGGTGGTCAGAGGGCCCGCTGGTGCCAGTGTCCGGCAGCCTCGCCTCTGTCAGTTCGCCCCAGGGTGGCTGTGGCTACAATGTAGCTTGCCATCACCTGTGTGTGAATGTGTGTGAATGTGTGGATGACTGAATGTGTAAAGCGCTATACAAATACAGGCCATTTACCATTGATACTGTGTCTATTCCGGGCGGACGCATTGGATGAGTCGACCCTCATTGACACTCCAGTTGCCCTTCTCACAGTGGTTACCGACGGCGCTTCCCAGTCCAGTCCATTTTACTTCTTCAAGCATGGCTGTTGTGGTGAAAGGCGACTAGGTGATGCGTGATATTCCCAGATTTGCAGATGCATTTGCTTTATTGTTTGGCTTGATCTATGCTCTGCATTTAGACTACCCCAGGAAGCTGGTTCACACATTTGCCTTTGTCCAAACTATCTTCATCGGACTTGATGACGGCAAACCCCTGAAACCCCTGCCTACATACTCTTAAGGAATATAAGGCAATGTTTGTTAGGACATGCACTCTGTTACTGAGCACTTTGTTTGAAGCACTTTAAGCACTGTGGATACAGGCTGTTGGCCAGTCTGGATGTTCTGGCCTGTATAGACCTGTACCTTCTCCCTGAGGGCAGCAGGTGGAAAAGGTGGCGCGCAGGGTGATGTTGGTCCCGCAGGATACTGTGCACCCTCCTCAGACAGCGAGTGGGGAAGATATTACTAATCTCTGGCAGACTTGTTCCAATAATTCTGCCAGCTTCTTTCACCACCCGCTGGAGTGCTTGCTGATCGGCCTTGGTGCAGCTGGGGAACCACACTAGAAATCCATACGTCAGAACGCTGCTGATGGCACAGTTGTAGAAGTTCAACATCAGAGATCTGGGAATGTGTGCGCTCCGCAGTCTCCTCAGGTAGTAGAGGCGCTGTTGGGCCTTCCGTGCAACTGAGGTGATATGGTTGCCCCAGGACAGGTCCTCGGTCACAGTTACCCCCAAGAATTTAAAACTGCTCACCCTCTCCACCGCCTCACTGCCAATGAAGAGAGGCAAATGGTTGTTATGACCCTTCCTCCGGAAATCTACAATGATCTCCTTGGTCTTTTTGGTGTTTAAGACCAAGTTATTGTCGTGGCACCATGACTCTAGTTGTTGCACCTCTGTCCTGTAGTTTGTCTCATCGTTGTTGGATATAAGTCCGAGCACTGTAGTGTCATCGGCAAACTTAACAATGAGATTGGACGCGCAGGAGGAAATACAGTCATGGGTGAAGAGAGTGTATAGCAGAGGGCTCAGGACACACCCCTGAGGGGCACCGGTGTTGACCACAAGGGTGGAAGAGGTGTTCTTACCCACTCTGACACTCTGTCTACGGTTAGTGAGGAAGTCCACAATCCAATTGCACAGAGAGGAGTTAAGTCCCAGTTGGTGGAGTTTGGGACGGAGTTTGTATGGCCGGATGGTATTAAAAGCCGAGCTGTAGTCTACAAAGAGGAGCCGTGCATAGGTGTTCCTGTGTTCCAAGTGCTTCAGTAATGTGTGCAGCACTGTGGCGATCGCATCCTCGGTTGACCGGTTCTCCCTGTATGCAAACTGGTGCGAGTCCAGGGATGGTGGAAAAGCAGCTCTGATGTGTTTAATGACCAGTCTCTCCAGGCATTTGGCGGGAATGGGGGTGAGTGCCACAGGTCTGAAATCGTTCAGACATGTGACATTTGACTGTTTTGGGATGGGAACGATGGTTGCTGCTTTGAAACAGGATGGTACCAGTGAACAGGACAACGAGGTGTTATATATAGAGGTGAAGACGTCCGCCAGGTCCGCAGCACAGTCTTTTAGCACCCGGCCCAGCACTCCATCTGGCCCGGCTGCCTTCCTGGTGTTAATGCTCCGGAACACACGCCTCAGCTCATGAGTGCTCAGGACTGGAGCATGGTCAGTTGAGGGGAGAGGGGACAGGACAGGGTCGGTGTTTTCCCTATCAAAACGGGCATAAAAGAGATTTAGATCCTCAGCCAGAGTAGAACTGTCGGCTGAGGGTGATGGTGTTCTCCTTTTGTAGTCCGTGATAGCCCTGATGCCCTCCCAGACCTGCCTTGGGTTTGTGTTGTTCTCAAACCTGGCCTCGATACGCCTCCTGTGCTGCTGCTTGGCAGTCTTGATGCCTCTTCTCAGGTTGGCCCTGGCAGCACTGTATGCCTCCTGGTCCCCGGATTTGAAACCGTTGTTCCTCGTTCGAATAAGTTGTTGAACTCCGTGTGTCATCCAGGGTGGATTATTAGGGAACACACGGAGTCGTTTCCAAGTTGTTACATTGTCCACACAGAAACAGATGTAGTAGACATGCTATATGTCATAGTATGTATATGAAAATGGCGGCGCGCACAGACGCAGCGGCCCGGAGCTCCTACACTTTTGCACTTTTGGTGGTACTGGGTATTATTTCACACAGTCTGGGGTTACTTCAATACAACAGAGATGATCTACTACAACTAAGCCGTGGAGATCTTCAACTAACATCCGAGTATCTCATCCCCCGGAGATCGTTAAGCAACCCCCGGGGCTACCCGCAACAGCAAGCCGCAGGAGGAGACGTTGCGAGCGGAGGCAGAAGAGAGGCAGGCGGGGAGGCCTGTGGGCACGGCTAAAGACTAGTCCGTTTAAACCACCACTCCCGACCATATTCCTCTCCAATGCCCGTTCAATCCGTTACAAACTGGATGAAATACGACTGCAGATCGCCACTCGACGGACTTTTAATAACTGTTCGTGCATGATTTTCACTGAAACCTGGCTGGACAGCGCCATTCCCGATGCGGCTATTGATCTAGCAGGCCGCACCGCCTATCGAGCCGACAGGTCTGCGGACTCGGGTAAGAAGACCGGCGGCGGGCTGTGCATCTATATTAACAACTTTTGGTGCACGAACGTCACGGTAACGGAAAGACTGTGCAGTACAGAGGTAGAACTGTTGGTGTTAAAGTGCCGTCCATTCTATCTCCCTCGGGAATTTTCTGCCGTTTACATCTGCGCTGTTTACATTCCACCAGATGCTAATGCTAAGCTAGCGTTAGCACAATTGAGCAGCAGCATCAATAACAGCCTGGTAGCACACCCGGACAGTGTCTTTATTGCGGCTGGGGATTTTAACCACGCGGACCTAAAATCTGTACTTCACAATTTCCACCGAAATGTGAAGTGTGCTACCAGAGGAGATAGAACGTTGGACCAGGTGTACACCAACATGGCGAATGCATACAGAGCCCAGGCTTATCCCCACCTGGGTCTGTCAGACCATCTCTCCCTTCTGCTACACCCAATATATACACAAAAGATCAAGAGCACTGGGATTACAACCAAAACCGTGAGAACATGGCCGCAGGATGCTATTCCGATGCTTCAGGACTGTTTCCACTGCACAGACTGGGATGTATTCAAGGTGCAGGACACTGACAATCGTGTCGCATTGGACAGTTACACCTCCACTGTCTTGGACTACATCTGTTTCTGTGTGGACAATGTAACAACTTGGAAACGACTCCGTGTGCTCCCTAATAATCCACCCTGGATGACACACGGAGTTCAACAACTTATTCGAACGAGGAACAACGGTTTCAAATCCGGGGACCAGGAGGCATACAGTGCTGCCAGGGCCAACCTGAGAAGAGGCATCAAGACTGCTAAGCAGCAGCACAGGAGGCGTATCTAGGCCAGGTTTGAGAACAACACAAACCCAAGGCAGGTCTGGGAGGGCATCAGGGCTATCACGGACTACAAAAGGAGAACACCATCACCCTCAGCCGACAGTTCTACTCTGGCTGAGGATCTAAATCTCTTTTATGCCCGTTTTGATAGGGAGAACACCGACCCTGTCCTGTCCCCTCTCCCCTCAACTGACCCTGCTCCAGTCCTGAGCACTCATGAGCTGAGGCGTGTGTTCCGGAGCATTAACACCAGGAAGGCGGCCGGGCCAGATGGAGTGCTGGGCCGGGTGCTAAAAGACTGTGCTGCGGACCTGGCGGACGTCTTCACCTCTATATATAACACCTCGTTGTCCTGTTCACTGGTACCATCCTGTTTCAAAGCAGCAACCATCGTTCCCATCCCAAAACAGTCAAATGTCACATGTCTGAACGATTTCAGACCTGTGGCACTCACCCCCATTCCCGCCAAATGCCTGGAGAGACTGGTCATTAAACACATCAGAGCTGCTTTTCCACCATCCCTGGACTCGCACCAGTTTGCATACAGGGAGAACCGGTCAACCGAGGATGCGATCGCCACAGTGCTGCACACATTACTGAAGCACTTGGAACACAGGAACACCTATGCACGGCTCCTCTTTGTAGACTACAGCTCGGCTTTTAATACCATCCGGCCATACAAACTCCGTCCCAAACTCCACCAACTGGGACTTAACTCCTCTCTGTGCAATTGGATTGTGGACTTCCTCACTAACCGTAGACAGAGTGTCAGAGTGGGTAAGAACACCTCTTCCACCCTTGTGGTCAACACCGGTGCCCCTCAGGGGTGTGTCCTGAGCCCTCTGCTATACACTCTCTTCACCCATGACTGTATTTCCTCCTGCGCGTCCAATCTCATTGTTAAGTTTGCCGATGACACTACAGTGCTCGGACTTATATCCAACAACGATGAGACAAACTACAGGACAGAGGTGCAACAACTAGAGTCATGGTGCCACGACAATAACTTGGTCTTAAACACCAAAAAGACCAAGGAGATCATTGTAGATTTCCGGAGGAAGGGTCATAACAACCATTTGCCTCTCTTCATTGGCAGTGAGGCGGTGGAGAGGGTGAGCAGTTTTAAATTCTTGGGGGTAACTGTGACCGAGGACCTGTCCTGGGGCAACCATATCACCTCAGTTGCACGGAAGGCCCAACAGCGCCTCTACTACCTGAGGAGACTGCGGAGCGCACACATTCCCAGATCTCTGATGTTGAACTTCTACAACTGTGCCATCAGCAGCGTTCTGACGTATGGATTTCTAGTGTGGTTCCCCAGCTGCACCAAGGCCGATCAGCAAGCACTCCAGCGGGTGGTGAAAGAAGCTGGCAGAATTATTGGAACAAGTCTGCCAGAGATTAGTAATATCTTCCCCACTCGCTGTCTGAGGAGGGTGCACAGTATCCTGCGGGACCAACATCACCCTGCGCGCCACCTTTTCCACCTGCTGCCCTCAGGGAGAAGGTACAGGTCTATACAGGCCAGAACATCCAGACTGGCCAACAGCCTGTATCCACAGGCTGTGAGGCTCCTGAACTCTCTGCCCCCCTCTCACGGACAATAACCATATCCAACTTCTTAATAGCACTGAACTGGTCTGCATTGGTGCATCATATCTTTATTCTCTTTCCCCCTCCTGCCCCCCCCCCTCTTTCTTAAATAGATAACTATCATATCTGACATCATATCTCACAGTACAATAATATTGAACGGGTTGCATTGTTGTACTTTGTCATGTTTCTCAGGTCTTTGTCTGAATTTCTTATGAACATTACTTGTCATGTTCTCATGTTGTTGCTAAGGATTGTCTTATTGCACTGGAGTCACACTGGGTTAAATATTTACACTTGGGTTTTAAGGGGTATTTATTATTTTCTTCAATATTTTTTTACGGGTTGTACGGAAGCCCCAAACGCAATTTCATTGTTCTCTGACAATGACAATAAATAAATACTTAAATACTACTTAAATAGTGGCGCGGCTGCCCCTCTGTCGGTCTTCCTTGGTCTCTTGTGTTCTGAGGGCCTCTGGATGTCTGAAGTCTTGATCTCCTCCATACCTGCTTCATGCCCTGGAGGACCCTCTAGCAGATCATTACATGAAGGAATCTTTTAAAAACAAACGCGTCCATGCTCACAGGTGTACACACGGGTGCTCACACACACAAACGACACCCTTTTTGGCTCCTACCTCAAAGCACACTGTGCGCTGTCGAGCTTACGTGCTGCACAATAATGTTTAATATTTAGTATTTACTGTTATATTCCCATATATCATCGTGATGTTGTTTATTTTATTGCTCTCGTTTTTTTCTGCTTGTTTTCTTTTTTCTTTCTCAACAGGTGATCCAGGTGATTGATATATGTATTTTTTTGTCTGCTTATTTAGTTGGTTTTTGGGTTTTTTTGCCCTTTATCCCCGTCCCTCTTCTCCGCTGTTTTTTCCCTCTCTTCCTTTCTCCCTTTTCTTTTCCTCATTCAAGTCTGTCCCGTATCTAGCAAGTGAAAATAAAAAAAATAAAATAAACAATAAAAGGTGAATCAAATAGACCATTACGGCAAGGCTGGGATGGTCAATTTGGTAAAATAAATCCTTTGGGCACCTGACAGTTTGTGCTTAATCATTACCCTGGGTACCTCTGTGATTATTCTCATCAAGTGCGACTGGATTAATCACACATTAATCAACAACAATGGTCTCTATATGCAGCTGGCTGTGAGACAAGTACTCAGGAACTATTTACAATTTATTTATTTATTTACACAGTGACGCAACAAAGGCTGTCCCAATTCAAAGGCTGCTTGAGATGTGGCCTTCAAATGCGTCCTTCATTTCCCTGACAACAACAGCAGACAAGTGGTGTGTGTGCGGTTGTCTGCCTCTTATAACCACAGTGATTCTCCTGTGGTTTGAAATCTCACATGATCTTGTGACGTGATCACGAGTCCAAACACTAACAGGTCACCTCAACAAGAACAGATTCAATCCTAATGATTTAGTTACCATAGAAACATGAAATGATTTGGTTGACAGCACATGTTAGACTGTTGTAAATGTCACAGCCACACAGTCACACTTTCTGAGTGTTTTTAACATGATGGATGTGAAACACTGAGTGATGCTTCATCACATTCACACTCACAGCTCCTCTGTCAGTGTCTCAGCTATGCTGGCAGCCTGGAGTCACCTGTAACATGACTGTGGGCTGATGCTGAACTCTGACTCTTATATGTGTGTTATTAACCTCAGAGCTGCTCAAACTGAGGGAGGCGGGACTTACAGCACAGGAAGTGATGTCAGAAAATAAAAAGACTTTTAGTCCTGAGTGAGCGACAGGTTTGACAGGACGCTGACGTGGATCTCCTTCAGACCTGGATCACAGTCTTCACACTAAACCCTTTAAACATCTTTACTCTGTTGGTTTGATCAGTAAGAACAATAATGTCATAAAAACAGGATTTTTTCCTCTCCTGATGAATAAAGATCCGTGTAGATAAACCACTCAAAGGCTCCACTCAAACAATACCTCACATTAAATATATGATTCTAGTCAGTGGGGACTCCAAAATAAAAGCACCTTTAAACCAAGTTGTTTCAGACTAAAAGGAGACAGGAAAGACAAAGTGGTCAGAACTTCCTGGTGAATCATGTCAAATAAAAGAAACACCAACCTGTTTGGTAGTATAAGAGTTCATCCAACCTGCAGCAGTGATACTGAAGTCTGAACGACACAAAAACCAAATGAATCTGTCCATCAGTGATAATAAAGATCAGCCTGACATCAATCTGTAACATCAGCAGGACCAAGATCACTTCCACTGTGTCCATCACTGGTAGGTTAAACTGGGAGACAGTCTCTAACATGATGAAACCATAGTCTATGATCTAGAACATCATAGTGGTGCGTAGGTTCTCAGTCATCCAGGTCACAGTGCTCTACATTGAACAAGTCAAACACCTGGACTTCACCCAGTTGCTGTTCTTTGTGTCTTCTTTCTTTCTACAGACGAACACAGAGAACTGTTTCTAATACATGGCTTATCAGTACGTTTGAGTCCATCCAGACAGCTCAATATGTTTCTACTAACACGTTCTACCAACATAGAGGTCAGAGTGAAATAATGAGGTGTTAGACTGATGTTCTGCCTGACACCAAAGAGACACAGGAAGTGTTTGATTCAGTCAGAGCAGTTTGGACTTATTGAACCACCTTTGGTGTCTATGATGGTGTCGTCTGTGGAAGGATGTGTAGAGCAAACACAAAACCAGCCAAGAACAACACTATGAAGCTCATTTAAGATCAAAGAAATGTGACGCTGTGGTGATATAAACACAGTTGATGGTTTGAATCCCATCAGGTCCTGGACCCCTGCTCTCTGTCCAATCACAGACTGAACACATCAGCAGGACCACCAAAGTCCTCAGATTAATCCAGGGTCTGTCCTCAGCCTTTGCTTCAGTGACTCACAATTAGACACAGTAACAAATATGTCATCATCCATCTTCTTATACACTCTATCACTGATCACTAAAACTAGCTGATGTCTGTCCTGATGTCCAGGTAGGACAGACTGCAGTGAGTTTAATAAGCTGTGTTAGATTACACTTAGAGGGACAGCTTCATCTGTCAAACAGGATCTATGATGGTTTAATTACTGCGTTTAACAGAGTTCATGGTTGAGCTGAAACAACAAGAAGACTCTGCAGGTGCACCTGGAGGTCTGTCATTAGATTTACTGCAGAAACTGGATCAAACTGGATCCAACTGGAGCTCTTGTTGGGATCCAGGGTGCAGCAGGTCTGTGCAGAATGAATAAAGCCAATAAGATGTCTCTGTATGAGGAGGCGGGGTCACAGGAGATTAACAGAAACTCTGCAGCAGCATCATCAGCTCACATGGAAACTTTGATGATACACATCTGTAACACGTCACAAAATTGCTGATCTGACCTCACAGTCATTAAACTGACCTGAGGTCAGCTGCTGGGGCGTCTCTGTGCTCCTTACATATGAACCATGTGACCTCACATCAGTGCTGTGGATGACTGTAGTCATAGAAGAGTAGAGCTGTAGCAGGTGGTGTGAGGAGGAGGTGGTGTATTCTAGTTAACGCAGTACTGAAACACTCCAGCAGAGGGCGCTGTTAAGTCCTTATTGTAATACACTTACTGTGTGCAGTTATACTTCATACATAATCTGCACTTATTTCAATCAGACATGCTGATTGAAATAAGTAAAGTAAACGATTGGTTTAAATGATTGGTTAAATGCACCTTAGAACACACATGCATCAACACTACAATGAGCGGGTGGAGGGAGGTTTGGAGTCTTCTCTCACCCCCATTCTCTGCGGCCTGCTGGAGCGGGGGGGCTAGGAGGAGTTGGCCGTCCGACTGCGGTCTGGAGTGTGGGGCCTCCCTGCTGCTACGGAGTCGGGGCGGTCTGCCTCTCCCCACCGCAGGGAAAAGGGTAACACCACCTGGGTCTGGGTGCAGTTCCCCCCTCCAGGGGCAAGGGTACCTAGACCCGGTTCGTAGAGTACGCTTGGGGAGTGTGATCGTATGTACAGCGTCTCTTTATGTCTGTCTCCACGTTGGTTGAGTGTGGAGTAAGTGCATATGAGAGCATGAGGGTGGGAATGGATGTTTGTGTCTGTGTGTGCCTGTATGTCTGTGTCTATATGTCAGGTTGGGTATCAGACGCCACCTCTCTGGGGACATCTCAGGCCCTCCAAGGTTTGGAGGCCTATCTCCCACCACCACCACTTCCCCTGCCAGTGGCGGACTCCCTCAGGTATCGGTGCGTTGGTGGTTCTTTGTGTCTGGGGATGGGCGTCCGGGTACACACCGGCTCACTCCTTGGCGGCCGCTTATCGAGGCCTGGAGCCTGGGGCTCGCTCGGGCCACTTCGGAGGTGGGGTGCCCCCGGCCTCTCGGCCTGGGGCTCGGTCACTCAGGCACAGCTGGCTGCCGGCGGAGCTCACGGGCGCGTCACTGCAACTCCCCCTGGCTTCCGCTCCGCGGCTGCTGAGTGAGCCCTCATCTGGGACTCTCCTCAGCTCTTTCTGGGACAGTGGCGCGGCTGCCCCTCTGTTGGTCTTCCTTGGTCTCTTGTGTTCTGGGGGCCTCTGGATGTCTGGAGTTTTGATCTCCTCCATACCTGCTTCATGCCCTGGAAGACGGGGCTGTGGCCCCCCCACACCCTCTAGCAGATCATTACATGAAGGAACCTTTTAAAAAAAAAAACAAGCGCGTCCATGCTCACAGGTGTACACACGGGTGATCACACCCACAAACTACACCCTTTTTGGCTCCTACCTCAAAGCACACTGTGTTCTGTTGATCTTATGTGCTGCACAATAATGTTTAATATTTAGTATTTACTGTCATATTCCCATATATCATTGTGATGTTGTTTATTCTATTACTCTTGTTCTCTTCTGCTTGTTTTCTTTTTTCTTTCTCAGCAGGTGATCCAGGTGATTGATATATGCTTTTTTTTTTCTTTTTTTTTCCTCTGCTCATTCTGTTGGTTTTTGTCTTTTGCCCTTCTCCCCCGTCCCTCTTCTCAGCTGTTTCTCTTTCTTTCTCCCCTTCTTTCCCCCAGTCAAGTCTGTCCCGTATTCAGTAAGTGAAAATAAAATAAACAATAAAAGGTGAATCAAATGGACCATTACGGCAAGGCTGGGATGGTCAATTTGGTAAAGTAAATCCGTTGGGCATCTTTCTTTGCCTTTAGACAACAATTCTGATGGCAAAAGAGCCAAACGGGACAGGCAAAAAAAAAAAAAAAAAAAAAAAAAGTAAACGATTGGTTTCTATTTATTCTACTTCCTGTTGACTAGTATGATGACAGTGAAACAATCACAGCTGATTGTGTGATGATGTAAACTGTCACTGTTACATTCAGTGTGTGTGACATAATGTTAGTGCAGAGCTGATAACAGCCTGGTTCTGTTAGAAACACATGAACGTGTCCATAGATCAGTGTGTGTTTAACATGAGAGCTTCAGCCCTGCTGATGTGTTAAATACAGACATGTAGGAAAACTGATGAGACTCTGAAATAACTCTTTATATTTATAATGTAACTGTGCATCAAAAGAACAACAAAGGATCCCAGACAGGTTTATGTGAACAAAGACGATTCTGATGTTTCTGTGTTTCTAACAGTTTGACATTATTAGTAAATAGACTGCAGTGAACAGGATTTATAAAGAGCTTATATATAAAGATATGACAGATGTTTGACAAGTTTATCACTCTGTGTTTGGACCTGATCAGTCCAGCTGTTTACTTGAAATATGTTCATTTACCTGTTCTGTTATATTTATGTTCTTGTCTCTGTTGAAAAACACATTTTAATGTCCCTCAGATTTTTCTCCCAGATGAATAAATATAAAAATGACACAAACTGACTGCAGCTACTTTTTGTCCTTTCTGTCAAAAACCTTCATCTGACTCATGAGAGACACGTTTCACCTGTTTGTGACAGATCAGAGGCCAACAAGTCATTTATAACACTTTCCATCATTGTTTAGCACAAACACATGTTGACACAGCAGCGGGGCCGCAGTGAGAGTCAGAGCGAGGAGATAAAAACTCCTGTTTGACCACAGCCTCAGTTTGTTCCTGCACTTCAAACACTTCCTGTTGTTGACTGGGTGGAGTCAGGAAGCCAGCGAGGCCCTGCAGGACTGAGCCTGCAGACTGGGACGTGCTCTGTGATGGAGGTCAACAGCATCACTGACTGTTTCTGTGAGGACACCATCATCCCAGCAGGGCTGTTTCCAACAACAAGCCCTGGACCATCAGAGACCTGAAGCTCCTGCTGAGTGAAAGAAGAGTTTTTTGTCTTTGTTTTAGGCCTAATGTCAAGCAGAGGTGTGTGTAACTGGACTGGTCTGTTATATGTGTGAAATGTGTGCTTCTCTTCAGCATCATCTTTGTCACTGCTGATTCCTTTGTGTCATCATTTGTTGAGAAGAGAGAACAGTTATAACGGAGGAGCAAAAGGAAGCCCTGAAGTCTGCATCCAACAAGGAAGTGTTGGCTCACCAGTGATCCCAGCAGAGGCCACTGCTTTGGCTCCAGTTGTTATAGATTCAATGATGTTGTTGCTACAGATACATGTTAGCATCTTTATTGTAGTAAAGTCTTGTAATGTGAAGATAGAAACAAGGCAGAAAACAGCTCCATGATCTGATCTTAATGATGTTGTTTTTATTTCTGTCTTTCAGAACTGGATCGGAAACTCTCAAAGGTCTAAAAGCAGCCTCAACCCTCCAAAAGAGCAAACTTTACACACGTTATCTTTCAGCTACAATCTTTGTTGCAGGGATCTTCTGCTAAACAAGGCTGAGAGAAGATTTCTTACAGCTGTCATGTTGATGCTGTTTCAATCTTTGGGCAAACACACTCATATATTAGGGCTGATATCAGGGCTGCACAAGCTCTTTGTGTTTGTGATCATGAATAATAGAAGTGTGCCTGTTGAAGATCATGTTTCTACATTAGGAGTGTTTAGCTTATTTTAGAGTTTAGAAATGTGTTAAAATAGAATGTAGAACTATTGTAGAGACATTGACACTGCCCTTAATATAATAAAGGCCTCACTGTGTCGTGAACTTAGGAGTAGATTGTAGGAGACCCCTCCCCCACTTGAACTGTGAAAGTAAAACAGAGAGAAGTTAATGCTGAGTGGAAATTCCCCAGAGAATGTTTGGGTGGGGGTCTCAACATTTGTAACTGGATAACTGTGGTCTGGAAGGGAGATGGGTTTTATGACCTCTAGGGAGTCACCTACACCCACAGTGTTTTAACTGTCACGCACACACATCCACACGCACACTCACTCATGTGCACTCACACATACACACAGGTATGCGTACACAGTCACACACGAGTATTATATTCAGCTTTCAGCATCCTTTCCCAGCCCCCTGTTACACCATCCATACAAAGCCAATCTGACTGTGAGCCAATGTGTTTGATAGTTTGTGTACGATCAATAGATTTGACAGACTTGGTTTTCATTCAGAGGAAAACAGTTCAAATTCAGTTCTAATGAAATGATGGAGGCTGTTTCCTACCATGGTGCTAATGTGTGACTAACAAGGCTCATGGTCTCCAGCAGACAAGCGCGTGGAATGAGGTGAGCTGAGTGTTGCTTTGGTGGGTCTATGCCCACGTCATGCCATCGGGATTCATATTGGCAATAGTTCATATCTCTGTTCTTTAGCCTTCATCACAAAGCTGTGAAAAACAATCTAAACATCTAACAGGATTTGATGGATGCAAAGTCCACTGAGCTCTTTGTCATTTACAAACTTGTCCAACCAACAAGAGCACAGATGAAAAACACAGTGACAGTTAAAGGATTTTGCCATATATAAGCATAGATTCAGACTTTCATATAGATTTTCAGTGCAGGCTTTTGGTGAGCCGCTGGGTTCTGTCTAATAATCATCTCAGCATTTTACAATAGAATAGCTCTTTATTAGCTCTTCATTTATTGTTATTGGACATGAAACAAGGAAGCTGTGTTTCTCATTGGATGTTAGTTTCATGTTCATCAGGATCATTTTCTAAAGAGCTGATATTTAGACCATTTACTGCACTGGCTGCACATCCTGTCTACATTTCTCTGTATGTGCTGTGTTTGTCTTTGCATATCTCTCCACATTGACACCAACAGTGAACAGCAGTAGATCTACTCTTCATCTGTTTTTAGGTCCAGTGAAAGACAGTGTTGGGAAGGTTACTTTTAAAATGTATTCCATTACAGAATACAGATTACATGCCCCAAAATGTATTTTGTAACATATTCCGTTACGTTACTCAATGAGAGTAACGTATTCTGAATATTTTGGATTACTTAATATATTATCATGCTTTTTACAACTACGTGAATGTACTATTGTGAATGTGTGATTTATTACTATTAATGAAGGTCCGCGGCTCCGAACCGTAGTAAAGGGACCTCTGGCTAATACGTCGGGTTCGTAGCCGAAAATTAGCTTTACTTTATTGTCTGGGTCAACTTTGCTAGCGAGAGACAGAGAGAGGCGTTGAAAGTAGGGCTGGGTATCGTCACTGATTTCTAGAATCGATTCATTTCCGATTCACAAGGTTCTGAATCGATTCGATCCACGATTCGATTTAATTCGATTCGATTCGATTCAATTCGATTTGAATCTGGGAAATTTTGACAGTCAGAAATATTATAATTCAGATCAGTACATTTACATATTTTTGTATCTATAAAAAGGAAGCTGACACACGCAAGATTTTATCAAAGGTGTGAGCATCACAGCAGATGCCTTTGTGTCAAAGTAGCTGAAGAAAAAACACAGAAAAACATGAAGGTGATTTTCCTGGCCTGGGATTTTATAAAAATATTCTGCAGTAGATCAAAAACGAAAGAAAATCATTAATCAACATATGAACATTACCTCTGACGTTACAGCGGTTTTATTAGAGACACGGCTAAGCGTTTTGCATTTTGCATAATTTTAAAAAGTTTAAATTTGTTCAGTATTGAACAGCAGAAATTAGGTTTTCGTTTCGGAAGTATATAAAACGAAAAAAAAAAAAAGTCAGCCGACAGGGCTGTAAACAATGGTAGACTTGTGCATAACAAGCAAGCGAATATTGAAGAAAAAAGATCTTTAGATGGGAAACTGTTCTTGAAGTACAGAGAGAGAGAGAGAAAGAGAGCGAGAGAGGGAGCTGTGCATCGTGGTGGAAGCAAAACAGTAAAAGTCAGAGGGAATTCATGACGATGTTTATGTGAAGCGTAGTTTGGATCTTCTTTTGCTGCTGGTTTGGTCAATATTGTTTGGAGAGAGATCAAACTAACAGCTTTAGAATCGGCGCATAAAGGGCATGAACACAAAGCATGGACCCGCCGACAGATCAGAATCAGTAAGCTGTCAGCTTTCAGCCCCGATTATGAGAAAGGCGACATCTAACTGATTCTGATGCATTGGCGGGTCGCGCTGTGTGTTTACGTCTTTGTGCAGATTCCGTGTTCCTGCTCTCATTTACTGTCTTAGCTGTTTGATGGTTGTTGAAATTTTGTGAGATTTCACCTGAGATTCTGGCATTTCGGGCAAAATAAATTTATATTAAAAAATCAATTCAGGATTTTAATGAATCGATTTTACGTTATCCAAGCCAGAATCGGTTTTAATCGATAAATTGATTATAAAAACCCACTCCTAGTTGAAAGGCTGCTCCAACTGAACTTATTGTTTCGGAGGAAAACACAAACACAGTGTAAAGTCGAGTCTTAATAGCTTACTTACAACTGGGCTCGTCAGGCTCTCTTCTTGGCTGCAGTGGTTATTATTATATTTACATGCTTCCAGCTCCCACTCTTGATAACAACTTGTACTTTTTCTCCCTCCTCGCGCTCACAGACACATAACGGGTATAGCAGTCCATTCTCCCTGCAGCACGGACTACACTGCCCATGAGGTATTGTGAAGTTACAATTCTTTTCTGTAAAAAAGCATTTTTATTTTTGTATATAAATAAATAAATGTTGATGTTGTGCGATGGGATTGTGTTCTTCAATTTTACTTATAATGTGCCAAATCACTACAACGGACGGCTCAAGACGATGCCGTCCAGAGTAAGGATCTTGTTAGACACAGTGTTTCCAAGATTTTCAAGTCCTGTTACAATAACCTCAGTTTTATCTGAACTTAGAAGCAGAAAATGAAAGCTCATTATGTGTCTAAGGCATCCCGGCAGTTTAACCAATAAAAGTGGGTATCATCTGCATAACAGTGAAAATGTATGCTATGTCTTCTAAAGCACGTATAATGTAAACAGAACTGGTCTTTGCAAAGAAGCCTGTGGAGCTTCATAATTAACCTCAGTGTGTGAAGAGGACTCTCCATTTAATAATAGCAGTAATAAATTGTTATGGCCAACGGTGTTAAACGCTGCACTTTGGTCTAGCAGGGAAGATTTCAACATTTCAATATGAATGAAGGCTGAAAACTGATTAGATTAACGTCTGATGATCTTTTCTGTGCTTCTTCAAGTTTGTAACACCAAACATATTAAAGGATGATATAAGGCTCACAGGAAGAGGTTAATTAGACACATTTACTATTTTTCTTTATACTCTTTCTTTTTTGACATGTTTAATATGATTACTATCAGAGGAGAAAATAAACCTGGTGTAGTTTAAAAACTTTTTATTTGATCAAACTGAAATGTTGTTGAACTCTGACGGACGTGTCTTTTAATCTTGTCAACAAATCCTTAATCATCTAAATCTGCCATTTATCATCTTGTAAAATGTTCCCTCTGCTCATGTTGCACATCTCCCCTGACACTCTCTGCTTCACCTGCCCTGTGCAGCTGGTCCAACCGCTGCGTCCTTAAACTGGGGTGTTTAAATCTCTTTACCTCTGTTGCGAACTTCACATAAAGTTTGTGGTAACAAAATCAAACTGACGAGGATTTCGTTTGAAAAACACACACTCACGAGACAAAATAAAAACAGACTGCTCAAAGAAAAAGCAGAGCCCTCACAGCTGGTAGTACAAAAACACAGTGACAACGTGTATATTAGATACCCTCACACCAAAAGCATAAATATAAAAAATGAAATCTCCAAGAATATCACAAAAATAGCATTGAGGGGGGTGTTACAGTGAAAAAAAAAGCAACCAAATTTTAATCTGAAAATGTTGAATTTTAGTAAAAACAACGCTCTGTAGTTTGATGCTGTCGTTACAGACAAAGCGGATGTTTAAAGCCTTTGGATGCGCATTTGAAATGCAGTAATTGTCCTTATCGGCTGGAAACGTAAAGGTCATAAAATAAATTTTGAGAGAGGCTAAAAACTATTGAACAACAGCAATGTAAGTCTGATCCAAAATCTGAATGTACATGTGTTGAAAGTGCGGGTCTTGTTGAATTATTAAACACACTTTCTTTAATTTTTCGAGCCACAAAAACCAAAACTTTTAATTTTCTTCCGCTTGAGTCTCGGCCTCGGGTAGCTCTACTTATCATTGCTGAGTTAACTATCTGTTTGTGCTACTTTTTTCAAGGAGCAGTCGAATATTGGTAAGGGTGACTTTATGTGTTTAGTTACTTACTTAAGTGGAAGTACTGTGGAAAGTTTTACTTTACATACATAGGTCTGACAGTACAGGTTCTGAGGTAACTGTTGTTGCGGAATCAATCAATGTAGAGCAGTGACACAAACCACGGAGGCCCACAAGAGTGCAGTCAAACAATGAGTTTATTACATAGACTGTAGAAAACATGGACGACGCGACAGCTCCCCAAAAATGAAGCCAAAACGTCTCTATCGCCCCCTGGTGTCTGGCTGCAGTATAGGTCATAAACCCCGCCTCCTCTATGTTAGCGGATGGGACTGGGGTCAGACTAAAATAAATTAATTCTCCTCAGATAATTTTTTTCCAAAGATTCTTTCTTTTGTTTTCAATAATTCTCATCACGCTGATTGATGTTCAAGGGGTCTCCTTTCCCATAAGTTTGATTCTAATTCATACCGCGGTGATGTTAAATTGGGGTGAAACGTCATCATAACAGCTTTGACTGGCAGCTGCAGTCACGGAGAAACTTGCATATCTCTGTTCGCGAATAGCAGATAGAGCGTAGGCTCTGAGAGGAGGGCCAGCATTTACGCTACGAAAACACGACCGAGTGTTTTAACCTGACAAGTTAAAGACAAAAAAACAAAAGGATTAATCACCCCTGTAACTGTGTCACTATACATCAGCATTAACAGGACCTCAGTTTGGTGTTTCACAAAGCTGCTGATCTCAGACCTGTACAGCTTCCGTTTTAAACACTTGATGTACTCAGCTGCATGAAGAGCATATGAGATTTTCTCTAACACAATTAAATAACACCTGATGTAGGTCAAAGGTCGTCATTTTTATGTTGAACTACAAACTTGTCATCTGGAATTTCTTCACAGTTTTTGCAGATAGTGTGTTATTTACCATAAAGGGATTCAGAGTTATTCATACCAGAGAGGATCATATATTTTTAAATATATAACTTTCTACAGGACTGAATATAATATCTTTATGTAAAAGTCCGGAGCCTCTGGGGAGTATCTGAGTATTTATAACATTACACAAACCAAAGGTCTCCATCACAGTGTTCATGAAATGCTGGGTTTATCTATCTCCTGGGGTGGACCTATGGAGGAGTGCTGAAGATTTCCCTGTGAGGGAGCTGCTGTTGAAGATCATGAGTCCTGCTTGATCAATGCGATGAGCTTCAGTGTTCCTGGTGTTTCTTAAATGAAGCCTCTTACAGCGGGTCAACAGAACTTATGGCACAGGACAGCTGTGATGAAAGAGAGGGAAGAAGTTTCTCCAAACCTCTGGACACAGAAACCCAGCTTGTTCCTGATGGTCTACCTCACTAGTTTCTCTCCAGGGTGAATGTAGCTGTTGATATAATATGGACTCTATTATTAAATGAAAAGAACAAATTAGACTACACTACTGAAACATTCTGCTGATGTTTTTAAAGTCTCCATGTTACCAGGCTGTAGAGGGCTCTGAAGATTTAAACAGTTTTAGATCCATTACAATCACATTCTTATGTTAAAATCTCAAAGGACAGCATTATATTTTTGATATTAACAGTAACTCTGGGCCGCTGTAGAGTGTGCAGCTGATCTTATCGCTGTCTAAAAATGGATAAAAAAAAAACATAAGTGTTGAAGACTATTAAGAGTAGCAGGTGTGTAGCATCACTAACTAGCTAGCAACAAGCCTCCAACACAGTGCGTATGCTAGCGGCTAATCTAACTAATGAATTAACAACAGAGGGATTTTAGAACTATAAGATGATAAGCTGTGTGTTTTTTTATAACAGTGACATGGTTGTATTTACCTTAATTAAACGAGTCGTCAGTCGTGGTAAACCAGCAAAAAAAACTCGAGCCACAGGTGCTATGTAAAAAGTGTAGAGGGGCGTGTTTGCGGTCACATCCAGCGGGTGTGTGGGCGGGAGTGTTACACAGTCGCTCCACCTCAAGTCACTACTGCGCAGACTCTGGCTCCAAATTTGCAAGATGGCAGCCTCCACAAGTGGGGTATTTTGGCTTCATTTTTGCACAATGGTAGGAGGCGGGGTCACGTTGTCCACGTTTTCTACAATCAATGGTTTATTACCACACAGGAGAGAAAACATCAGCATATGTCTTCTGACAAAAATACATGTTGTGAACACTTTTAAAGCAGTGAGATATCCGCTCGTCCAAGGCGTAAAAATAGGTTAAAGACGTTAGTTACAGTAAATGGTACATCTTAGATGGCTATAAACAGACATAGAACTTCTCATTTCTATAACACCTTCAAAACAAGGTAATAACTTCAAGCCTTCAAGCCTTAAACAATTCTAAATGACAGTGTGATGGCCATGGTACTTTATGTGGGTCAAATATGTTAAGGATAATGTTTATCAATGTAAAATTGCAAAGAACCTTTGGATAGATTATAACATCTTGTAACATCTTTTCATTCACATACAGAGGTCGCAAATTCAGATACACATGCCTGCCACAAGGCTTTGCCCTGTCCCCCGGCATTTTCAATCAGGTGCTCAAAGAGGCCCTGTCACCTTGTCAGTTGCCTGAGGGGTGTACACTAATACAATATGTAGATGACTTGCTCATTGCGGCTCCTTCGGCAGCGGCCTGTACGGCAGCATCGCTCGCAGTGCTCAAGAGACTGGATGAATGTGGCTTCAAAGTAAGTAAAGAAAAACTACAGTTGGTTCGACCAGAAGTCACATTTCTGGGCCGTGTAATCGCACATAAATCATTGGGACTAATGAACACACACAGAGACCAAATTTTGACACACCCAAAACCAAGAACGGTGAAAGAACTTCTTTCCTTTCTTGGCCTGACAGGATATAGCAGACAGTTCATTCCAAACTATGCAGGAAGGACAGCTCCCTTACGGGATTTGATCAAACAAGTTGGCGCTCGAAACCTTAAAGCTGAACTGCCATGGACTCTTGACACTGAAGCCGCGTTCATTTCATTAAAACAAGACTTGTCAAAAGCCTCTGATCTGGCGACGCCCAATTATGAGGAACCATTCTATTTAGATGTTTCTGAAACACACGGAATCATATACGGTGTGTTGTTTCAGAAAAAAGAGGGAGGAAGACAGGTACTCATGTATGTCAGCATAAGATCTGAACCCAACAGAAGTGAGACATCCTACATGCACACAGCATGCAGCAGGGGTCGCTAAAATAATACAGAAAACAGCACATGTAGTGAGAGAACACTCATTAAAAGTTCTTACCACACACAGCGTGGTGGCATATGTGAACTCACAAGCATTCACTATGACACCACTAACACAACAGCGATTGAGTAAAGTTCTAGAGGCTCCAAATCTGACATTTACACATGAAGGAATCAACATGGCAGATTTAATGGGATTAGGAGAACCTCATGATTGTGCTAGGAAAGCAGAAGTTGAAGGGAAAGTTAGGGATGATTTAAAAGCAGAACCTATTCCTGGAGCTGAGGATTGGTTCACAGATGGCTGTTGTCATCGTGATGAAGAAGGCTTGAAAGCAGGTTATGCTATAGTCTGCAAACAAGGAAATGAATTTGTGATAAAAGAAGCAAGGAGAATTGAGGGACAACAGTCTGCTCAGAGAGCAGAAGTCATTGCACTGAGCAGGGCTTTGAGATTAGCCAAAGACAAAAGAGTGAACATTTATACTGATTCAGCCTATGCTTTTGGAGCAGCCCACTTGGAGCTCGCTCAATGGAAAAGAGCGGGGTTCAGAATGGCAACAAATGCTCCTATTTGCCATAGGAGGGAGATGGAGGAGCTGGAGGGAGCCCTGCATGACCCAAGAGAGGTGAGCATTATTAAATGTAAAGGACACTCTCAGGCAAATACCATGGTGGCAAAAGGAAATCAAAAAGCGGATGAGGCAGCAAAGGAGGCAGCAGGCTATAAAGGACGGCAGCAAATGGTGCAGGTGATTGCTGAAGAAGAAGCAGGCATCAGTATGTTGGAGGAAGCCAGACAGGCTCAAGAGGAGGCTTCTCTGTAGGAAAAAGGGGTGTGGCAGAGCAAAGGAGCCCGAAAAGAGGGTGGCCTTTGGAGAGGAGCGGATGGAAGGCCAGTTTTAACCGACAAACTGGCCAGACAAAAGATAACTGAGGCACACGGGCTTGGCCAAGTGGGAGTGACACAGATGGAGAGAAATTTGTGTCACTGGTGGCATCCAGATCTAACAGCCATGATAAAAGAAAAAGCCCGAACGTTCTTAATCTGTGGAGCACACAATCCAAAGCCGGTGGTAAAGCCGGAAGCAGGTAAGTTTCTCCTGCCCGAAAGACCAGGAGAAGAAATTGTTATTGATTTTGCTGACATGATTGATGTGGGGCCTGGGGGAGTGAGGTATTTGTTGGTGTGTGTAGATGCTCTGACCGGCTGGCCAGAAGCATGGGCTACTAAGAGGGAGGATGCCAAAAGTGTGATTAACTGTTTAATTAATCATTACATCCCTAGGCATGGGTTTCCACGGCGCATTAGATCAGACAATGGAACCCACTTTAAAAACCAACACCTGGCGAAAGTGGAGAGGATGTTGGGAGTAAAACACAGGTTTGGAACAGTGTACCATCCTCAATCTCAAGGGAAGGTAGAGAGAATGAACTTAAATTTGAAAAACAAATTATCTAAAATCTGTGCACAGACAGGGCTAAACTGGATCTCAGCTTTGCCAATTGCTCTAATGACTATTAGATGTTCTGTTAATCAATCCACAGGCTTCACGCCCCAGTAGCTGCAGACGGGAAGGCCGTTCCCAGCACCCTGGACCGAGGTCCCGGTGGAACCGAGCACCAGGAATGACAGGTCTCATGCAGAATACTGGAATGAACTAAAAGCTCTTGTCTCCAGTTTCACAAAACAGGTCACCTCTGGAGTACACGCTGTGGACAGGGCGACCCCGGAGGCAAAGGTGGTGTGGCTGAAGGTGCTCAAACAAAAGTGGAAGGAACCACGCTGGACTGGTCCTTACGAGGTCATTGCAAGAACGACTACAACAGTTCACCTGAAAGGGAAAGGCGACACCTGGTACCACTGGTCGCAGTGTGCACCTGCGACCAGTAGGAAAACTCATCTTCAACTAACACGGGTGTCAACAAACAGAGGCAGAATAAATCCTCTCAACTGTGCAACGGGCCGACCAGTAGTCCACCTGGGAGGCCGAAGAAAGAAGAAGAGCATCGCAGAAGGATGCCGCACCACCAAAAAGGAGCAGTAACAAATTGAAAGAACGTTAGGAGGAGTGAAAGTGTAGGCTAAAACTAAAATCCACAAAACATAATGGAAACGCCCAAACCTCAGGGGCGCAGAGGCAGGAGGTGTATTCCAATATTGTTTTTGATTCCACATATCCTATGTGTATTAATAATGACTGCGGTCGCGTGTTTTCTTGTTTATCTTTTGCAGAGCGCATTTTGTGAATCAGTCGAACACGGATGCCAGTCCAGCACAGTACTTCCTGAGACAGTAGTTGCTAAAACAGGGTCGTTGAAAAGACCAAAGCGCAAGGTGTCAGGTAAAGGGGATGAGTGTCTCAGCGCATACAATGGCATAGAATTGAATTACGTTAAAGGGTCCACCAGCTCATTTACAGTGGAGCAAAAAAGTATTTAGTCAGCCACCGATTGTGCAAGTTCCCCCACTTAAAATGATGACAGAGGTCAGTAATTTGCACCAGAGGTACACTTCAACTGTGAGAGACAGAATGTGAAAAAAAATCCATGAATTCACATGGTAGGATTTGTAAAGAATTTATTCGTAAATTGGGGTGGAAAATAAGTATTTGGTCACCTCAAACAAGGAAAATCTCTGGCTCTCACAGACCTGTAACGTCTTCTGTAAGAAGCTTTTCTGTCCCCCACTCGTTACCTGTATGAATGGCACCTGTTTGAACTCATCATCTGTATAAAAGACACCTGTCCACAGCCTCAAACAGTCAGACTCCAAACTCCGCCATGGCCAAGACCAAAGAGCTTTCGAAGGACACCAGGAAAAGTATTGTAGACCTGCACCAGACTGGGATAAGTGAATCTACAATAGGCAAGCAGCTTGGTGTGAAAAAATCAACTGTGGGAGCAATCATCAGAAAATGGAAGACATACAAGACCACTGATAATATCCCTCGATCTGGGGCTCCACGCAAGATCTCATCCCGTGGGGTCAAAATGATCATGAGAACGGTGAGCAAAGATCCCAGAACCACACGGGGGGACCTGGTGAATGACCTGCAGAGAGCTGGGACCAAATTAACAAAGGTCACCATCAGTAACACACTACAACGGCAGGGAATCAAATCCCGCAGTGCCAGACGTGTTCCGCTGCTGAAGCCAGTGCATGTCCAGGCCCGTCTGAAGTTTGCCAGAGAGAACATGGATGATACAGCAGAGGATTGGGAGAATGTCATGTGGTCAGATGAAACCAAAGTAGAACTTTTTGGTATAAACTCAACTCGTCGTGTTTGGAGGAAGAAGAATACTGAGTTGCATCCCAAGAACACCATACCTACTGTGAAGCATGGGGGTGGAAACATCATGCTATGGGGCTGTTTTTCTGCCAAGGGGACAGGACGACTGATCCGTGTTAAGGACAGAATGAATGGGGCCATGTATCGTGAGATTTTGAGCCAAAACCTCCTTCCATCAGTGAGAACTTTGAAGATGAAACGAGGCTGGGTCTTCCAACATGACAATGATCCAAAACACACCGCCCGGGCAACAAAGGAGTGGCTCCGTAAGAAGCATTTGAAAGTCCTGGAGTGGCCTAGCCAGTCTCCAGACCTCAACCCCATAGAAAATCTGTGGCGGGAGTTGAAAGTCCGTGTTGCTCGGCGACAGCCCCAAAACATCACTGCTCTCGAGAAGATCTGCATGGAGGAATGGGCCAAAATACCAGCTACTGTGTGTGCAAACCTGGTAAAGACCTATAGTAAACGTTTGACCTCTGTTATTGCCAACAAAGGTTATGTTACAAAGTATTGAGTTGTATTTTTGTTATTGACCAAATACTTATTTTCCACCCTGATTTACGAATAAATTCTTTACAAATCCTACCATGTGGATTCATGGATTTTTTTTCACATTCTGTCTCTCACAGTTGAAGTGTACCTCTGGTGCAAATTACTGACCTCTGTCATCATTTTAGGTGGGGGAACTTGCACAATCGGTGGCTGACTAAATACTTTTTTGCCCCACTGTACGTTTGATTTGTGTGACGTCAATAATTGTAAGGAAGCAAGCAGTAGCTGGAGAGGATATAATGTGTGGGTTGTTGGGACTATTCGGTGAGTACACATTGTGAAAGGGGAAGTCGGCCTTATGACAACCGGTGTCGGAACTGGAATCAGGTAAAGGGCTACACTGGGGAAAATTGGGAACTGTCAGAACAAGGACCAGAGAACAAGCTAAAACTTCAAAGAGACTATAGTCCATCTCAGAATCCGTTGACTCTGTAGTTGGGAAACTGGCATCGTCAAAAACCTGTATATTTAGTTTTGGGTGTGGAGACCGTAGGAACTGATCCAAAGGGGTTAATTAAGGTTAATTTTCTTGAAAAGGCCAATCCCATAAAGCCAGTTAGAGAAGAAACGATAACACACATGACTACCAATCCATTAAACTCTTTCACGGATTTTACAGGACAAGGGGGAAATGGGTCGTTGGAGGCGGCACCAGAGGAACAGGGACCAAAGGATAGACGAGTCCTGTCAGTAGATTATACTAAATTGAAGCCTCAGGATTTAATTGAGCGTGCCACTGGTTTCAAGGATAGTCAGAAAATAAAAAAAAGCCACATGGTTCACCTTTACATCACAAAATGTTAGAAATATAAGTCATTCATAACAACCTGAAAGGCTGGGAGTTTAAAATGCAAACCAATGGAAGCAGAAGTAGAAGACTATAATGTCACAGAGCACACGGTGTCTATTATTGTGTAGACATTTATAAATAAGAGCTTAATAAAGATGCTTTATTTCTTAAGAAATATGCAGGTGGAGTGATCTTTATCAAAGTGGAAGTTACATCTGTGGCTAAACCACTGTACCCAAAAACTTTAAAAATCTACTGTGTGTGAGGCTGTGTAAGTAAAGCTTGCCCTTCTCACCCGTGTGTAACAAACCATATGTTGGGGGTTGTGGATTTGTCACCTCAGCATTGTGAAAGTGGGGAAACACGCTTCTGGCTGAGCATAAGATTTCTGCTTACAACTTAGAATCTCAGTTCTAAATGAAATTCAGATGTTTTTTTTAAGTATGGTTAATGTATTATTTGACTACTAAGGCATACACACACACACACACACAAACACAAGAACAACAACAACAACACAGAGAAGAAGAAGAAGAGGGGGTCATTTTACTATGCATCATAAAAACGCAATCATTCATCTTCCAACTGTATCTTTGTGTTCTGGCTTTAGAATCATTGGTTGTTTACTGATCCGTACTTTGGGAGTCATACTGTTGTGATACTGAGGAGAAAAGGGTAAGGTTTGAGAGACTAAACCATTACGCACAAAA
The DNA here is from genome assembly GCF_900408965.1 of Simochromis diagramma. Classification (NCBI taxonomy): domain Eukaryota; kingdom Metazoa; phylum Chordata; class Actinopteri; order Cichliformes; family Cichlidae; genus Simochromis; species Simochromis diagramma. The sequence goes on along the minus strand of NW_024386835.1, from coordinate 8,225,463 downwards.
CTTAAAAAATCTAAAGAGTGTGTGAGACTGCTAGCTGTGTTGTTCAGCAATAAACTTATCTACAAATGTGTTAGTAAAGAGTGACTTGTACTTCTGTCCCATTAAGCAATGGTTTAACAAATTTCACTGCAAACTATAAAAGGAACCTGGATTTAAATAGAGCATAGTAGTGTTGGATTAAGTGCAGGAAACACTAGTATAAGGTGTCTATGGAACAAATCTCCTTCAACATTCGCAATGACCAAAGTGAGGACTACAGGCATTTCTCTCAGTTGATTGTGTTTAGGGAAAAAGCAGCTAAATACGTTGAAACTGCTCCACATTGTTAGTGAGTCAACTCTGGATATCTGTAGGTTTTGTCAAACTTGGAGTGAACACAAACAGAAAAACAGTAAAAGATGCAGACAGTGAAAGTCTGGTTTATTATTTAATAAATACAATGAAACATTTTACAGTCCACAGAGCAAAGTAGCATACATGATAAATAGATACACATAACACGGCCTGTGAGAAGTAAAACTCATCGTCTTACCACATGTTATATTCTGTAAACTTAAAATAAACCACTGAAATTAGTGTTTAGTGTTTTAAAGTCATATATTAAAAAACATGAGTCAACATTACTGAAGTGACACTTTAACGATGCTTCATGTCACAGTGTTTATGATGATAAAACATGTTCTCTCATTAGCACATGTCTGCACTGTCACTTGAAATGAAAATGTCCAGAACCAGGTTTCAAGCTTCCTCTTCAATCACCATTGATCATTAATAGGGTCACAAAAGATTTGTCACATTATCCCCATAAACAACATGCTTTTATATAAATCATTGTGACACAAATATTTAGATTCTTGTTTCACAATGTGCATGAACTCAAAATCTTTAGAGTTTCATATTTATAAAGTATCGCAAAGAATACATTTATACCATTGTATGAGCTACACTTCTTTTAAAAAAAAAACTGATTGGAAATGCATTAAAAAAAGCAGGAGCCATGACCTTCCTTCTGCGAGCACACGCGCGCGCACACACACACACACACACGCACACAAGGGGGAGAGAGAGAGAGAGATCATTAATACAAAGGATTGCAGCAGGTATTGGATTTTTACTCATTGTTGGATTTAATATGAACAGTCACATAAAATTCATTCCAATTTTTTCTTTCCTTCAATTAAAATGTGTCTTTAAATCTACCATACCTTTTATTGTTCAAAAAGTTTACTGACATAGTAAGGAAGTAGCTAGGGAACTCAGTAAGTATGAGCAACAATAACTTAGGGGCAGTTTCTCCAATAAAGAGGAATTCATCATCTGCAGTTCGTCAAAAAAAAGTGGCATTAAAAACAGTTCAGCAGATCCTCAAAGTATGGATACAGACTGTTTTCAGCTGTAGAGGTAGAGGTATACTTCATGCACTTATCAACATACAGTTTAGAGGCTTGCATTAGAGTGCATTGGTGCTTGGGCGTCTTTTATTTAGCACGGTTATTAGTGATGGGTCGGTCGCGAACGAAATGGCTCTTAGAGCCGGTTCTTTGACGTGAACAACGCGAGCCGGATCCTTATCGCGAGCCGTGTTTTTTTTTTCCCTTCTCTCACCCTCTCTCTCTCTCGCACTTTTTTCCGCTTCACTCAGCATGCGAGCCTTGTGCTTTACGCTGGGCAGAGGGGGGAGGGGCGGTAGTTACACTTGCAGTAGCACAGGAACAGAGCGGGAGGAAGAGACAGAGAAAGAGCCAGGGACAACAACGTCACATTAGAAAAGTATAGTAATCATTGTGGAGATTAGAATATTATTTTACTGTTACTATTCATAACCATTATCATTATTGTTGCATTACTTATCATTTATCATTATCATTTCATCAGAGCACTAATTGAAGCTGTTGATGTTACATTAAAGTTTGTATTTCAGGTGTGAGCATAATTACATAATAATCTGTAATCATGTTATACACACATTGCATTTTTGTGCTAATTAAAGAGTTGAAGCTCGGTCAGTTAATTAATGGTCTGAAGCTTCGGTCAGCGCGACGTCTGGCCGATCAATTGGGAAATGTATCGAGCTATGAGAGGATTGCATACATGCTTACAATACAATATACCACATATAACCTGTAAACAGAATACAGGCCTGTGTGCACTCAGCAGCCTGCTGCATTGTAGTTTGCCTGGTAACAGATGACTCAGAATAGGTCATGCACTGAGGTCAGTACACACATAGGCTGCCTGTACACATACACAGTATCTAGACTTGTTTTGCTCGAAACTGCAAAGTTGTTTTACCTGCGTACGTGACAGTTTAGTTCCACAGATAAGTGAAGTGCAGTAAATGAAATAACAGGAAGCATCTGGCGGTGGCGGAGGAACAGAGGAAGGAACTGTTCTTTTTGAATGTGTCCAAGCTTGGGATTACTGGAACTGATGCATTTTATCTATCTGCTTGGACGCACAAGGGGCGTTATATTTCCTGATACCCTGATGTTATATATGACTGCTCATTTATTGTTCTAGGGAGATCGAGGCTGATGTTTTGCAGAGCTCATCTTCCCCACATGCGTGTCTAAATAAAATCATTGTTTTGACGCACAATGGACCTCCAGTCGTTTGTCTCTCATCTCAAATCACGAATCAGGACATCATCCACAACTATTTTCAGTTGCGGATGATAGAGGATTCAGAAAGTTTATTCATGCAGGCCCATATGACAGAGAATATGCATCGTCTTTTTGTTTTCAAATTGTAATTTATATTTAATTGTGTTGTGGTTTGCAGTGTTTTGTGTTGTTTCACTTTAAATTTGTAAAAGGAAAAAGCTGAAAATTTAAATAGTTAAAAGTTGAAATGTGAATAGTTGGTTTTGGTATTATATGATTTATTTATTACATTTTATGTGGAGTGAATAAATAAAAGTATATTTACGGTGGCCCCTACTATGGAATGCCAGGACTGCCATAATGAATTAATTAAATACACCATTAAATAATTAATTAAATGTGTCAATAATTAATTAAAATTGGAATTAATTAATTAAATAAATAGTTATGACACATGTAATTAATTAATTATTGACACATTTAATTAATTATTGACACATTTAATTAATTATTTAATTATATATTTATTTATTTCATTTTGGCAGTCCTGGCGCCTGGCTCTCATCTTGAAATAATTTTATCTGTCAGCCTCACCCATCAAACTCAGGGGGTGGGGTTAACGCTGATCGAGTCAAAACCATTGCTTTGGCCTGGTGGCCATTGTTTCTAGCACACAACAGCTGGCATGTGGAAGCTAACAGAACTGAACTTTGAAAAACCCTGTTTGTGTGTCACCAAATACCGTTTTAATATTTTGTTAGCCGAGAATGTAGTGGTTTAATCTTCATGTGTCTGGTCGGTTTGTCAAGATACAGCCTCTTTGCAAAAGTGCTTCGATGATTTCGGAGATGTCTGCCCAGTCTCACGGCAAAGCGTGGGATAGACCCGCTCGCCTCGCAAGCAATCCCACCGACAAAGCGCAGGCCCCAGTACACAGCTGTAGTAACCCCCGCTGACTTCTTTTACTGAGGTTATATTTATCGGTGTTTTATTTCCTGATGTTCTTATGTGTCCTACGTGTTTCAGTCGCCAATTCTGAATTATAACTAACATTAAAAACATGTTTAAGGAGGAGAGAGAGCAAATAAATCTGTTTAACATCTGATCTTTGGGTTTTTGTTCAGTAATCAGCGTGACCTGTGTATAAACGCATAAAAGAGATAACGTTGGTGTTTCTGTCATGTAGTAACTGCTGGCTTTAACTGTACAAAGGTTGTTCGACACTATGAAACACATACAGACTTCATGATGTTCGGCTAATATTTTTATAGTGAATATTAATCATGAGGGTAAACGGCCCTGTACACCACGGAGCGAGGTCAGCATATCCACGATATCCTCAGCTCCATGAGTTAACACAGAGTTTCCCAGCTGACTATCTACAGTAACTGCCAACTATTCCAGAGACGTGAAAATATACAGCATAAAGAAAAGTGTAAGAGACCCAGCAGCAGATTAGAATAACAGTTATACATTTAATAAATCACCAAATGAATCCAAGAAACGAGCAAACCTGTTCCGACAATTTGAGTTTGTATTCCCTCAGCTGCAGACTCGCTGCTGTTTAAATGTTTGAAAAGGAAGATTAGATATAAACAAACGTCAAACATAGACTCACTCTGCCTTCACATTTGATATGAGGCCAGCACGTATAGTGGCTGTGTCCTGTTTTAAGATCATATATGTAAAATTGTTGTCTGACCTCCGTTGATCCAGCCGCTCAGAGTCCGTGGTTACCATGGTTACTGCATAAGCAGCTATAATGTTAACAGCTGGCACTGAGGAAACCTACCGGCAGCATGGGTGTTTATGTTTTTCATTGCAAAAGAACTGTCTGAATGGTTAACTGAAGTTAACTTGGATAAATTATAGTTAAGGAGTATCACAGATAACGCCTACGTGAGCTGTGCGACTGTTCACCACTACACTGAAATCAGCAGGCTATTACTGAAATACACGTGCTATATCATAAACTATGATATAAATAGGGAGGTCCTATTAACATGTTTAGTTTTAAAGGACACCTTCCTGCCTTTAGTCTCCTTCATGAGCAGTATTAGTTTTCTTCTAACATCCAGAAGTCTGCACGATGTATTTCATAGTTTGTAACAAGCCTTTGACAGGTAAACATAACATGACCGAAAAAGAAAGAAAAAAAAAAAAAAAAAAAAGAGAGAGAGAGTGTTGACATAAGAAGAGAAAATGCTCTCAATTATGGAGACAGGCAAATGGTTCATTTATGTTTGATGTGTGTTTATTCCTCCCTAAATATCGTCGGTGAAGTTTGCCATGCACGTCAGATTTTATACCTCAGATTTTTTATACCTCTGCCAACAGAGAGAGAGAAAAAAATCACATTCTAACAGACAGCTGGTGCTTAGAATACAGTTGAATAACTATTAAAAAACAGATGATATAATATTTCTGTCCAGGTTGCAGACTTCATGATGAACATGCTGTTGCAAACCCTGCTCCTCTCGGTGGAAATGCGCCTTCTCTTTCCTCTTTGTATAAAAACATTTTAAAAGTCAGTTTAATCTCAAAATTCACTGTTAAATCCAAAACACACCAGATAAAGAAAAGCGAATAGTTCAGTCTAACACATGTGCCAGTAAACCATTAAACGTCTGTGAAACTATGCAGTTATGAAATGTAACTTTAACCTCAGCCAAACCGATTTGCTCAGTTGTAAATAAAACAGTGAAGTAAACGTGACCCGACAGACAGAACCTGAGTGAATGAAGTCCAGCGTTTAACCACTGGGAGCTAAAACTCAGGTGAGGTTTCAAAGCTGTGTGCCGGTGACTGGACATCAGCCGCTGATGAAGCTGGTTCGCCTATAAAGTGCTCTGTAAGGAAACAAGCTCCAGCAGCTCTGTGCTCGGGGAAAACACTATATTTACTTATCTTGTGCAGAAAAATGCACTGACATTGCTTTATATCGAGCACCGGCTGCCCAGTTAAACTGTGACTATCACCAGGTAACGTAGGCGTGTTTCTTGAATTAGCAGCAGGTGTTAAACAGCTGACAGATGAGGAGGAGGATGCATGCAGGTAAACTGAGGGTCTGTTGAGCTGATCGCTGGTTTCGTGAGAAAAATGTCAGCTCGTTCTTTATGTTACAGAAGCACAGAGACACAAGACCAGGCGGAAAGAGACGATCGTTCGGTGAAAATGAGAATCTGCGAATGCAACATGTGGAACACGGAGAGTGGAATATATAAACAAACCGGTTAACGTAACCCCCTGGGTGCACTCTGCATGCTAATTGTTAGCAGAGCTAGTGAAATCTCTGAAAACATCTGAGCACTTTTGCAAACATGTTCTATGTTGACAACCTGACCAGACATACGGCGCGACATTCGCGGCTAAAACACTGTTAAAAGTGTAGTTGCTGACAGAAAAACTGAGTATTTTAAAACTACACCATCACCATTGCTGCCTGTGATTTGATCTGCATTCTGGGATACCTGGCTGCCCCAAGTCTACACAAGCAATCAATTATCTAGGATCGACCTGTTTTGACTTACTTTGCACGGCAACCAATCAAATGTTAGAGAAGCTGCATGGGCAGCGTTAACCCCGCCCCCTGAGTTTGATGGGTGAGGCTGACAGATAAAATTATTTCAAGATGAGAGCCAGGCGCCAGGACTGCCAAAATGAAATAAATAAATATATCATTAAATAATTAATTAAATGTGTCAATAATTAATTAAATGTGTCAATAATTAATTAAAATGTGAAATACATAAATAATTAATTAAATGTGTCAATAATTAATTAATTACATGTGTCATAACTATTTATTTAATTAATTAATTCCAATTTTAATTAATTATTGACACATTTAATTAATTATTTAATGGTGTATTTAATTAATTCATTATGGCAGTCCTGGCGCTCCATACCTACAGACAAAGCACATACAAACTTGAAATCACGTACAAACTCCAAAACACGTAAAAACACGTGCAAACTCCAAAACATGTAAAAACTCAGAAGCACATAAAAACTCAAAACACGTACAAAAGACAACAGAAGTGCTCTAGGATGCTAGGGGGCAGTGTTGAGCTTTGTTACCCAGTGGCTACACAAGCCAGCAAGTACCAACGACCGGATTTGGTGTGTGGTAGTAACAGTTAAATGAACATTTCTTTTTTTAAATTATTTGACTATATATGAATGCTTGTGTTTTGGAGTTTGTACGTGTTTTGTCTCTAGGGGCCACCGCATATATTTATATATAAACATATATAAATAAACCACTTTTTTTTTACATTAGTAATTCCTTTTGTGCATAATTGTATATTATTGTTAATAATAAATAAATTAAAGCAACAAAACAACCTGAAGAGCCGGTTCGGAGCCAAAAGAGTCTGCTCTCTTTAGTGAGCCGAGCTGAAAGAGCCAGTTCTCGAAAAAGAGCCGGAAATCCCATCACTAGTGATGGGGAGGGTGCCCGGCCGACGACAGGTCAGCTCATGCTGCTATTTTACAAAAGTGCTTTGTTTGTTAACAGAGTTGTTGAATGTTAAAATAAGGTGAATTACATAAAAACGGGGAACATGCAGGATCTGTTTCTTCACTCTTCTGTATTCTTTTTTTATGTAGCATCCGATCAGGACTCTGTATCGGTGGATACTCCAAATCAATAGATAAAAAGTTTTTATGTCAAGACTGAATGTACTTCTGTGTTTACCAACTGCTTGGGAAGTCCTCAGACCGAACTGACTTTATTGGTCACAAAAGTCAACTCAGCAAGCTCCTGTCTCCTCTGTGAACACACACACACACACACACACACAGAAAGAGAGAGACAGAGAGATCATTAATGCAAAGGATTGCAGCAGCTTTTGGATTTTCACTTTGTGTTGGACTTTAGATGAACGGTCACATAAGATTCATTCCACATTTCACCTTTGCTTCAATTAAGATGTTTCTTTAAATCTACAATACCTTTTTTGTTCAATTTTTTTTATTTACATAAAGAAGTACCCAGGGAACTGAGTGAGTAGGAACAACAATAGTTTATAAACATTTCTAAAGTAAAGAGGATTTCATCATCCACAGTTTGTGAAAACTGCAGGTGACACAGTAAAAACGAATCAGTAGGTTCACAAATGATGGATACAGACTCTTTTCAGAGGTAAAGGTACACTTCATGTACTGATTAACATACAGTTCAAAGACATGCATTAGGGTGCACACTTGGGCATCTTTTATTTAGCACGGTTTTACAATTGTGGATTTTCCTATATGAGTATGCTCAAGAATTTGTTTGAGCTAAAAAACTTGAAAATATACAGATATTTTAGATGTAGTAATATTGCATATCTAGACAAAATGTTTTTGGATAACAAACCAGTCACATTTTAAACACTGTTTGAATAATCAAAGAAATATTTTTTAAAGCGCAGGCCACAACAGACATGCTAACCTTGTGAAAGGAAGCTGAGAAACATGAAATTGTTGCAACTGTCTTTATCATAAGCAACACCAGAAATGCTCTGTGCGGATAGCAAAGTATGCGCTGTGGGAGTGGTGCGGCTGGCTGGACCCTAAGCTTCCACACTGGGATCTGCCGCACAACCTCTCGGGGGCACGGAAAAACTTGTAGTAGTTGTAATATTGCCAAAATATTGCTTTTGAATGTGACGTGTCAAGTGCCAGTGTCCTCGGCATGCCATCTCCGTCCCCCTCTTCTGCTGCTTTTTGCTCATATGCTATTCTGGTGGCTAAGCATTGATTACCTACGACCGACTTATTCTTTTAAATCCTCGCCCACTCCTTACTTATGGACAGCTACAGCTTGGAGCCGTGTTGGAGCGTCAGTAATACCATCTTAACACAGACAGATTCTCTCTCTGGTTCACACTGCCCACCTTTGCCTCCTTTCCACCAGAGACGCCATAGACAGTAGGGTCCGTACACAGTCAACGGTGTCCGTGTACAGATCAAGGCTCATCTTAATGCACGGGTCGTGGCTGGCTTCGACTTCGACTGTTTACTGCTCCCCGGATTCCTGGGAGCAGTTTACTTTTAGAGTGCTCAATCATCGGCTGTGTCCCAATTCAGGGTTTGCACGCTTGAAGTACGCATTTTAAGTGCAATTACGTCACCGCCACGCGACGACGGCTGTCCCAATCCGAAGTGTACTTCAAATGCATACTCCAAATGCGCTGTCGATTTCCCCAAATATCAAGCGTGGTCCGGTGCACGCTTCGTGGTCCCATATATCCCACAATTCATAGAGCGGCGGTGGGTGTGGATAATTGTGCCGCAAAATACGGCAGAAGGGAGCGGCCGAAGAGTGAACTGTCAAAAGTAAGTACTGAATATGATGTCACTTATTTATGTGCGAATGTTAAATAATGAAGAACATTAAAACATTGCTGTTGGCCACATGTCGGCAAAGTTATGTGACATTTTGAACTTCCGGCGCCACTCCGAGCTAGCAGCCAGTATCAGCAGCTCCGACCTGACCGAGTCCTTTTTTCTCTTTAATATATATTTCTCTGTTGTTTTGTGTTATTGTTTTTGTTTTTCTATTGTGGACTGCTGTCCCCCACAATGGAGCTCAGAATTCTATGGACAATGGTATTCTTTATTACATTTTTTTACGGCGTCTTTGTCCGGAGAGCGCGTGGAGGTCCAATCTCCCATTGTTTACAGTAGGGATCAGCTGTTAGCCCTTGGAGCCTCCGCTGCCCTGCCTACCGCCGAGCAAGCTAACATCCCCCGCGAGGTGAGGACGAGACGCGGTACTCGGGCCGGGATCGGGCGTCGCAGTAAAGTCAGGAGGTACCGGCCAGCGATTCCATCTATTATTATGGGGAATGTGAGATGTCTCCCCAATAAAGTAGACGAACTGGCAGCTCTTACCTGACATCAGAGGAGCTACAGGGAGTGCAGCCTGATGTGCTTCACAGAGTCGTGGCTAACTGCGCTAACTCCGGACTCACACGTAAACATGGATGGTTTTCATCTGATCCGGGCCGACAGAACAACGGAGAGTGGTAAGAAGAGAGGAGGGGGTCTGGCTGTGTTTGTGAACGATAGATGTAACAGATGTAACTCTGGGCATTTATCTATCAAAGAGACGTTATGCTGTAAGGACATTGAGCTGCTAGCGGTTAGCATGAGACCGTATTATCTACCGCGAGAGTTTACACACGTGATTATGATAGCTGTGTATGTCCCGCCCTCTGCTAGCGCTGCAGCAGCCTGTGGGGTCCTGCACACTGTAACCAGCAGACTCCAAATACAGCACCCTCAGGCCCTTTTCCTGATCTCTGGGGACTTTAATCACATCTCCCTGTCCTCCACTCTCCCCACCTTCACCCAGTATGTCACCTGCTACACCAGAGACAATAAAACATTGGACTTATTGTATGCCAACACCAAGGAGGCATACAGCTCATCACCTCTTCCTCCCCTGGGGGGCTCAGATCACAATTTGGTTCATCTGTATAAACCTCTAGTACACAGAGAATCAGTTGTGAAACGCACAGTAAGGAAATGGTCGGCAGAGACTGAAGAGGCCCTGAGGGACTGTTTCCGTTTTACTGTGTGGGACAACCTCTGCAGCCCCCTGGAGGATGACCTCAACAGCATCACAGACTGCATTATGGATTACATGAACTTCTGTGTGGACAACACCGTACCCAACAAAAAGGTACGTTGTTTTTCTAACAACAAGCCATGGATAAATCCTGAAATTAAGGCTCTCCTCAAGGAGGAGAAGAGAGTCTTTAGATCTGGAGACAAACAGGAGCTGAGAGTTGTTCAGAAGAAGCTGAAATGGAAGATAAGGAAAGGAAAACTACAGGAGGAAGATGGAAGAGCAGCTGCAACAGGACAACATCAGAGGGGTTTGGAACAGCCTGAAGACAATCTCAGGACAAAAACCCACCCCCCAGGCTGCAGGAGACTTGGGGTGGGTGAATGACCTAAATAAATATTTTAATAGGTTTGATCAAACACCCACCACAGCATCGTCCCCCCTCCTCATCTTCAGGGACTGCCTGTCCTTCATCTCAGGATTTCACACCTCTCAGCTTCACACCTCCCAGCTCCCAGTCATCACACCCACCATGCTCTTTACAGGAAGGGTCAGAGCAGACTCTACCTGCTGAGGCGGCTGAGGTCATTTGGAGTACAGGGAGCGCTTTTAAAGACCTTCTATGACTCTGTGGTGGCATCTGTCATTTTTTACAGTGTTGTATGTTGGAGCAGCAGTTTATCGGCAGCTGAGAGGAAGAGGTTGGATAAACTCATCAGGAAGGCCTGCTCTGTTCTGGCATGCACCCTGGACCCAGTGCAGGTGGTGGGAGACAGAAGGACTCTGGCCAAAATAACATCTCTGATGGACAGAGTCTCCCACCCCATGCATGTAAATGTTGCTGCAGAGCTGCTTCAGTGACAGACTGCTGCATCCTCGATGCATGAAGGAGCGTTTCCGCAGGTCCTTCCTCCCTGCAGCTGTCAGACTGCACAATCAGAACTGCTCCCAACAAACATAGATGTTTACATCAATGCTGTAACTGCAATAAGTTAGTTAATTAACCAATTCGCGCTACAACCTGGTTTGCCTCTTACCTGTAATTATTTTTATTTTTTTTATTTTTTTTTTATTTTTTTTTTTGTGTCCCGTTTGGATCTTTAGCCATCAGAATTGTTGTCTTAAGGCCAAGAAAGATGCCAAGCGGATTTATTTTACCAAGTGGATCATGATGGCCTTGCCATATTGGTCCATTTGATTGACCTTTATTATAATTATGAATTTATTTTATTTTCAGTTGCTACAAACGGGACAGACATAACTGGGGGATAGGACAGGGAGAAAGAATGAAAGAAAGAGAGGGAGAGAAAGAAAACCAAAGGGGAGAAGAGACGGTGAGAAGGGGGGGAAGAAAGAAAAAAAAAACAAAACCCCCCCCCCAAAAAAAAACACCTGGGTCACCTGTATGGAGAAAAAAAAACAGAAGAGAAAGCAAACAACAAAGAGCAACATAATAAAAAAAACAGCACCATCACAATAAACTAGCTAGCAGTAGATATCAGTAGATACTAAATAATAAACAATATTGTGCAGCACGCAAGATAGACAGCGCACAATGTGCTTTGAGGCAGCAGCCAAGAAAGCTGTAGTCCGCGTCTGTGAATACCCGTGTGTACACCTGTGTGCATACCTGTGTGGATCAGTATGCTTGTATTCCAAAGGTTTCTCCATGTAACGATCTGCTAGGGAGTGTGGGGAGCCACAGCCCCGTCCTCCAGGGTATGAAGCAGGTATGGAGGAGATCAAAACTCCAGACATCCAGAGGCCCCCAGAACACAAGAGACCAAGGAAGACCAACAGAGGGGCAGTCGCGCCACTGTCCCAGTAAGAGCTGAGGAGAGTCCCAGATGAGGGCTCACTCAGCAGCCACCGAGCAGAAGCCAGGGGGAGTTGCAGTGACGCGCCCGTGAGCTCCGCCGGCAGCCAGCTGTGCCTGAGTGACCGAGCCCCAGGCCGAGAGGCCGGGGGCACCCCACCTCCGAAGTGGCCCGAGCGAGCCCCAGGCTCCAGGCCCCGATAAGCGGCCGCCAAGGAGTGAGCCGGTGTGTACCCGGACGCCCATCCCCAGACACAAAGAACCACCAACGCACCGATACCTGAGGGAGTCCGCCACTGGCAGGGGAAGTGGTGGTGGTGGGAGATAGGCCTCCAAACCTTGGAGGGCCTGAGATGTCCCCAGAGAGGTGGCGTCTGATACCCAACCTGACATATAGACACAGACATACAGGCACACACAGACACAAACATCCATTCCCACCCTCATGCTCTCATATGCACTTACTCCACACTCAACCAACGTGGAGACAGACATAAAGAGACGCTGTACATACGATCACACTCCCCAAGCGTACTCTACGAACCGGGTCTAGGTACCCTTGCCCCTGGAGGGGGGAACTGCACCCAGACCCAGGTGGTGTTACCCTTTTCCCTGCGGTGGGGAGAGGCAGACCGCCCCGACTCCGTAGCAGCAGGGAGGCCCCACACTCCAGACCGCAGTCGGACGGCCAACTCCTCCTAGCCCCCCCGCTCCAGCAGGCCGCAGAGAATGGGGGTGAGAGAAGACTCCAAACCTCCCTCCACCCGCTCATTGTAGTGTTGATGCATGTGTGTTCTAAGGTGCAATTAAAACCCAGGAGGGCATGGAGCTACCTGCCAGAGAGCAGCAGGTAAGCGCATAGTCCCTCCTGCTAGCCCTCAATGTCTACGTGTATTTAAAATTGAGAGGTGGGCAACGACGCCAGGGGTGAGGTGTACACCCTGATGGTAATTTGGACTCCGTGTATTGTGCCCACCCCCAAGATCCTATATGTATGTGTAATGAGAGTGTGAGTAATGTGAATGTCTAAGTTGTGGGATAAAATTGAGGCAGAGGCAGCCAGAAGGGGACAGAGGGGGGGGTAGCCTCCTCTGCACCCTGGTGACATACCCCTACTCCAAGGCCCTGCATGTGTGGGTGGTTGTGGTGGAGCGGGAAGAGGGAGGCAGCTGGAGATGGGGAGGGAAGGAAGGGAGGGGCAGGTGACCCCTCCCTGGGGCCAGCTCCCCCGCTGACCCCAGTAGGCACTCCCATACTCCGCGACCCGCCAGGGAAAGGGGGCCCAGGCCCATCCAGACCAGGGCCCAGTGCAGCAGTGCCCCCCGGCCCCACAGAGCCCGGGACAGTCCACCCAACCCCACCACAGAGAAAACTGCACCCACCCCACCATCCACTCATCTTCCAGACTACATGAGACAATAGACGCCCAGGCTGAGATCTTCCTCCACCTCTCCTGTATCTCCCCCTCCTGCAGAGAGTTCCTGAGGAGAGGAAAGCTCCTGCAAGGTGTGACAATCTCCCCCACCAGTTGAAGAGCCCCCCAGGTGGCTCGACGCACCGGCGGCACCCTGTGCCAGGGATGGGCCCCCATGCACCCACCCGCCCACAACCCCGGCAACACACCAACCAGGACCCAAGGCCCCAAGGCCCGGCCAGGGCCCCAGCCCAGAGACGGAGCGCCCCCAGAACCTCACGCCCATCCCGGACCCACCCAGGGGCAGCCAGGCTACCAGGTCAGTAACCCACGTCCGTCAGCACAGACCCTCCCCTAGCCCCGCTGCACGCAGCCACAAGGAAACAGTCACCCGAGAGCCAACAGAGCCCCCAACCTGCATGGGATTAATGAAGACTCCGTTATTTTTAGAAACTCCCACCATGCTGTCAGAGAAAAGCTGATGTTGATACTTTTAAAGCATTCATGTCTTTTGATGTTTGAGCTAATAAATGGTAGGTCTGAAATCTCTAGATCCTTGCATAGTGCCTGTTCAACATCTAGCCAGGGCTCATCTAAGAAGGTATGTTTTAACCATTCTGAGATGAACTGAAGCCTGTTGGCTAAGAAGTATTGGTGAAAATTAGGCAGATCTAATCCTCCTCTATCCTTGGTTCTTTGTAGCGTTTTTAAGCTGATATGCAGGGGTTTATCTTTCCAAAGGAATTTGGAAATATATGAATCCAGAGATCTGAACCAATCTTGTGATGGTTTGTGATCACCAAAAATAAGTAATTTATTTTTGGCAAGATCATCATTTTTATAGTGGCGACCCTTCCCATGAGTGATATGGGTAAAGATTTCCATCTAGTCAGATCGCCTTCTACTTTCTTTAGAAGTGGGATGTGGTTTAATTTAGTTAAGTCTGAAAGCTTAGGAGAAACATTAATACCTAAATATTTAATATTTCCGGATTGCAGTGGGGCAGAGGAAGAATTATGGAAGGAGCAGTTAATGGGGAGAACTGTAGATTTTGGCCAGTTAATTGAGTAATCTGAAACTCTTGAAAACCAGTTTATTAGAGTAATTACCTCAGAGAGGTTGGTTTGTGTGTTTTGCAGAAAAAGCAACACATCATCCGCATAGAGACTGATTTTATGTTCTATGTTCTTACATTTTATGCCCTTAATTGTTGTAGCCTGTCTAAATGCTGCTGCTAGAGGTTCGATAAAAATTGCAAAAAGTGAAGGGGAGAGTGGGCATCCCTGTCTGGTGCCCCTCAGGAGACAGAAGCTGGAGGATGTCTGGTCATTTGTTCTGATACGAGCTGTTGGGGAATTGTATAATATTCTTATCCAGTTTATGAAAGAGTTTCCAAAACCAAATTTGTGTAAAGTTGCGAATAAAAATTTCCAGTTAACTCTGTCAAATGCTTTTTCTGCATCTAGAGATAATATTATGGTTTCGATGTTTTTATTGTATGAGTAGTCTATTAACCCTTGTGCGCCCGCCTGTTCTCGGGGCGTGGGTCGTGTTGACCCCCCCGAGGGGCGTGTGTGTTGTTATTAGGATGGTATTGATGATGATGGTGGTGGTGGTGGTGGTGATGGGGGGGTCTTGGTAATGGGGGCATATGTGTGTTTTATGATGATTAGGGTGGGGGTCGCTAGGACCCCCCCGGGGCATATGTGTGTTTTATGATGATTAGGGTGGGGGTCGCTAGGACCCCCCCGGGGCATATGTGTGTTATGGTGATTAGGGTGGGGGTCGCTAGGACCCCCCTCGGGCATATGTGATGATGATGATGATGATGATGATGACGATGATAGGGTTGGGGTCGCTAGGACCCCCATGGGGCATATGTGATGATGATGATGATGATGATGATGATAGGGTGGGGGTCGCTAGGACCCCCCTCGGGGCATATGTGTGTTATGATGATGATGATGATGATGATGATAGGGTGGGGGTCGCTAGGACCCCCTCGGGGCATATGTGTGTTATGGTGATTAGGGTGGGGGTCGCTAGGACCCCCCCGGGGCATATATGTGTTATGATGATGACGATGATGATGATGATGATGACGACGATGATGATGATGATGATGGCGATGATAGGGTGGGGGGTTGCTAGGACCCCCGCGGGGCGCTTGTGTTATTACGGCGTCGGTGGCGTCTGGGGAACGGCGGTGCGGGAAGAAGCGGCGCAGTTGGGACAGTACGTGACGGCGCAGTGTGTACACACGTGCACTCGGCACTCGTGGCACAGGATCTTGGTCTTGACGTCTTTGCTCCTGGGACACACACGGCACCTTCGCCTCTTGACCGGAGAGGAGTCGCGTGGCGTAGCGTTAGAGGCGGCACGAGCATCGCGCTCGTCGGCGTCGGCACCGTCGGCCTCGGCGGTAGTTCCTCGGGCCGCGACTCTGCCTCCTCCTCCTCTGCCTCCTCCTCGCGCTAACGCCCTGGCTTCGAGCATGGGGCGCGCGAGCGCTTTGCCCAGTCGCTCGAGGAAGAGCCTTCGCTTGTTGAGCTTGCCCGCCATCCAGTCGGGGTGAATTTCCCTCCACAGCACGAACGCGTTGTAGGCCGCGACGTCGACCATGTTGTGGAAAAGGGCCACGGGCCACCTGCAGGTCTTTCTCCTGCAGCTGTACGTGCTCACGACCTTGTCCAGGTTGTCGACGCCTCCCTTGGTTGGGTTGTAATGCAGCACCAAGGGCGGTTTTGCGCTGCTTCTGTTGCTGCCGCTGCTTCTGTTGCTGCTGCTGATGCTGTTGCTGATGCGGCGGCTAGGCCGGGGCTCGGGGCCGGAGCGATGGTGGTGGTGGTGGTAGCGAGGAGCGGTGGTGAGGAGCAGCACGTTCTTGTTCTTCTTGGCCACGTAGGAGAGGATGATCGTGTCGGGCCCTCGTCGTCCTCCTCCCCCTCGTCCCGCGGAGCCGCCGAGTACTACGGATTCGACGGAGCCCACGGCCCTGCCCTTGACGCAGCGCAGCTCTCTGGGGATCTCGGGTCTGTTCGATCGCAGAGTGCCCAGCACGGTGTGGCCTCTCTCGCGACAGAGCCTGTCGGCGAGCTCGCGCGAGGTGAAAAAGTTGTCGCACGTGACGTTGCGTCCCGGCGACAATCCCTCGGTGAGGTCCACGACCACTCGAGTGGCCAGGTGCTTTTCGGGAGGGCCGCGCTTGTCGGGTTTGCCGGTGTAGACTTGCATCTTCCACGCGTAGCTGGAATGCGCGTCGCACGCCACCCATATCTTGATCCCGTACCTGGCCGGTTTGCTGGGCATGTACTGCCTGAACGGACACCTTCCTGGTGGCGAGAGAGAGAGAGAGAGAGAGAGAGAGAGAGAGAGAGAGAGGGAGAGAGACGTGAGTTTGACCGAGAACACAAACACGTGCAAGCGTGGACGATAAAGTCGTGTAAAAGCACAGCCGCAGAACCCGACGACGACGACGATAGCAGAAAGCTAGTGTTGTCGTTGTTCCCGCTCCTCTTCCTCCTCTCATCCGCACGCCACGCACACACACACACACGCACACACACACACACCACGTACCTCTGAACGGCACCAGTCTCTCGTCGACGGTGACCTCCGGTCCCGGGCGGTACATGGCGGGCAACCTCGCGCACCACTCGTCCCACACGGCTCTGATGGGGGCCAGTTTGTCGTAGCTATCGCTTACGCCGCCGCCGCCCTCGCCTCGCCTGGCTCGTCTGGTCTCTCTGTCGTCGAAGCGCAGCGCGCTCGAGTAGGCTCGAAAGGTCTTGAGCGGCATTGTGGCTCTGAACACGGACCTGCCGCTCTCGGCGTCCCACAGGCTCTCGCAGGCCTCTCCCCGGGACCTGTACACGCCGGCGAGCACGAGCAGCCCCACGTAGGCTCGGAACTCGACGCGGCCCATGGGCTTCCATCCGTCGATGGCGGGCCTGCGCCTGTCCGCTTCCAGGTTGGTCATGGCGATCACCGAGTCCTCTATCTCCGGCGGGAAGTAGGCCATGAACGAGGAGGCCTCGTCTCGCGCCGCCGCCATGGCCTCTTCGGTGGGGCCTCGTCCTCGCAGGTCGAGGTCGTCGTTGTCTTCCTCCTCCTCTTTGTCGTCTTCTTCTTCTTCTTCTTCCTCCTCCTCTTTGTCGTCGTCTTCTTCTTCTTCTTCCTCCTCCTCTTTGTCGTCTTCTTCTTCTTCTTCTTCCTCCTCCTCTTTGTCGTCTTCTTCTTCTTCTTCTTCTTCGTAGTCTTTGTCTTCATAGTCTTCGTCTTCTTCTTCATCGTCATCAACGTCATCATCGTAATAATCGTCGGCTACATCTGCGTCGCGAGTTTCACTGACATCGCAATGCCCGCGATCGTGCCCAAGATCATCAACGCCACCTGAAGCACAGCTGGCGTCCTCCCGCCAAAGCTCCGAAACCCCCCGCCTGCAGTCGACGTCTTCTTCGTCTTCTTTGTTTGCTTCTTCTTCTTCTTCTTCTGTGTCTTTGTCTCCTTCTCTGCCTTCCGGCTCACCTTGCGAGCCATCAGCCTGGCATAATTGCAGCCGAATTTCTTGGCCGTGATTGCGTAGGCCGCGCACACCGCCCGGGAACCCATGGTCCGCTACCTCGTCGTCTTCGCCCTCCTGCTCCTCCGAGCAGCGCTCCTCCTCTGCGAGCGTTCGGGCTGTCGAGTCGTTATACTCCTCGTCCTCTTCCTCTTCTTCCTCCTCCTCAGAGTCCTCCTCCTCAGAGTCCTCCTCCGAGTTCTCCTCTTGTTGTTGCAGCTGCTGCTGCCGCCGCTGCTGCTGCTGCTGCTCTTTGTCTTCCTCGACCCCTAGCCCTCGATAGCGAAACGTGGCCGGTCGCAACAACGGAGTGACAGTAGCCCACCCCGCGTACGCCAAACGCGCTGGTGATGGTGATGATGATGGTGATTGCGACGGTGATGGTGAGCGGGAGGAGGAGGACGACGATGACACCGCCGGCGATTGCGATCCACCTGTACCGACCTTAGTGCTCTTCGGCTCCCACGGTCTAGTGCGTGACATTGTCTTCTTCGTCTTCTTCTTTCTCGTTGGCACCTTGTTGCCGTTGTTGCCGTTGTTGTTGTTGTACAGCACGCGCCCGGACACCGCCTCTGTAACCTGTAACCCCGACACGCTTAGTACCCGCCATCCACGCTCTTATCATCTCGCCGCGCTGTGCTTTCGCCGGGGTGTTTCTCGACCACCTTTTACACAACTTTATCGTCCACGCTTGCACGTGTGCTCTCTGTCAAACTCACGTCTCTCTCTCTCTCTCTCTCTCTCTCTCCCCTCACATCCCATCCCCCTCGGGGGATCTCGCGACCCCAAACCTCCTCCCTCCCTCCGCGGGGGACCCGCATCCCCCGACCCCGCCCTCCCATCCCATCCCCCTCGGGGGATCTCGCGACCCCAAACCTCCTCCCTCCCTCCGCGGGGGACCCGCATCCCCCGACCCCGCCGCTCTCCCCCTGGCGGGTGCATCAGGGTTAAGTCAAAGCCTGTGAGAGAGGAATGCTTTCGACGCAACAAGAACACTGGCCATGTGAAATATGGTTAAAGTTGATTTAGTTAAATGAATTTCATGTTTAATGGTACACTTACAATGAAATAGAAAGTTGAGAGTTCAGCAAAGGGTACTGCTGGCGCTCTCTTGCTTAGCTGAATCCAGGCTGGAAGGTTAGAAGTTGCACTATCTTCGTCTTCGTTGGTTTGGCGGATTACACGCTTCCAAGTAGTATTGCTGCCCTCTGCTGTTGCAGTAACTCACAATCAGACACAACTATCTGTCTGAGACAACAATAGTACCCTCCTCATCTGAGTTTGTTTTTTTAAATAGAGGTAACGGTTCAGTCACGTGATGCATTGTCTCCAAAATGCACATATAAATTGGACTTTTCAAAGAAATTGATTGTTAGAGCTTTTATAATACATTCTCGCTCTTGACCTTACAACCTACACCCATTATTTTATTAACACTATTTCATAATTTTTATGGTATTTCATTTTTATTAATAAAGTTTAGCAGGTGGTATCACACTAAAATAGTTTTCTGTTTGCAAAAAGAGAAGCATGTGTGTCAAATATAAATAAGCACAGAACAGAAAAAGCTGCTAGTTTCTTGTATTTAGAGTCAAGTTAGTGTTTTGTGTCTTTGTTTGAGGCCTAATGTCAAGCAGAGGTGTGTGTAACTGGACTGGTCTGTCATATGTGTGAAATGTGTGCTTCTCTTCAGCATCATCTTTGTCACTGCTGATTCATTTGTGTCGTCACCATTTGTTAAGAATAGAGAACAGTTATAACGGAGGAACAAAAGGAAGTCCTGAAATCTGCATCCAACAAGGAATGACAAGTGGTGGCTCACCAGTGATCCCAGCAGAGGCCACAGGTTGGGCTCCAGTTGGTATAGATTAAATGATGTTGTTCCTACAGATACATGTTGGTATCTTTATTGTAGTAAAGTGTTGTAATCTGAAGATAGAAACAAGGCAGCTCCATGATCTGATCTTAATGATGTTGTTCTTGTCTTTATTTCTGTCTTTCAGAACTGGATTGGAAACTATCACTTACGTTTTCCAAAACAACAATCTTTATTTTGTTATTATATTATTTCTTACACTTTAGCCCACCACTGACTTAATGCAACCTTAACCCTTTAAGACCTACCATAGAACCAAGTCCGCCAGAGCTTATATTATATTTTTACATGCTGTAGTGCCATTTTTGGGAGCATTTCAAGTTGTTATACATCAATACAACCATTATAGCCCAGATTTTAATAATATGTATTCATTAAGTGCATAGTAATTACATAAATTGCAAAAAAGTGCAATAAACTACAAAAAAATTGAAAATCGTTTTTGCTTTTTTAACGTATATTTGTAGTTAGAGAAATTTAAGAGGCTTATCCCTCAAAACTGTAAATACAAAAAAGTTGCACAAAATAGTTTCCCACCACAGGAAATTTATTTTGAGTGTCTTCATAGTTTTATTTTTGAAATACACCAATTTTTATACACTGCAGGAAAAACGAAAATAAATATTATACTGCAAATTTGCAAAAAAGCAGCATGTGCATCAAAATAAACTATTTCCAGCAGTGCAATATGAGTCCTAAGCATCCCAGAAACGACACAGAAAGTCATAAAGTCAAAGATAACTTTTAAAAAGACCAGTATAGGCCCTGAGGCCCTAATGGTAAAAAAGACTACATTTCCGCGAAAATGACGTCACTTCCGGTTTCGGGCAGGTAATGGCGGACATGCAAAAGTTCGAGCTGACGTCTATTCCAACGTAGGAAGTGTTATGAACAGCTGATCGGATCGGCAAAGCGTGTTTCTGGAATATTATGTTTTTGTTCCTGCAAGTGCTTTTTATGCAGTTTTTGCAAAGCTTTATGTGGAAGGAAACCGTGACCTAGGACAAGCTGATGGCATAAGATGTAAGTACAACTCCTCCGGTTTCATATGCAAAAAAAAATTATTGCGCTAGCTTACGTGATTGCAGAGCATACGGGATTTAAAAATAGTTACGTAAAACAGAGCGTGCCCGCTCCAACCGGCTCTAAAGGGTTAACAAGTTAATGGACTATGGATCATTATTATTACTATTGAAATGTTCTGTATCTCTGTAAATGTAATTATAATTATCTTTAGAGTATACTCTAAAGAAGCAATTGCCACAGATTGAACAGTGGAAAATCCATGATTTAACTCTGTTCCACCACAGTGAGCAGCTTCTGGTTCCTGTGAGCAGCTTCCGGTTCCTTGGTGTACATCTGGCTGAGGATCTTACATGGTCAGTACACACAAACAAAACAGTGAAGAAGGCGCAGCAGCGCCTCTTCTTTCTCAGGAGACTGAAAAGATTCGGTATGAGCCCCCGCATCCTCAGGACCTTCTATCACTGTGCCATTGAGAGCATCCTCACTGGATGCATCACCACCTGGTATGGCAACAGCACCACCTACAACTGCAAAGCTCTCCAGCGAGTAGTGCGGTGCTCTGAACGGATAATTGGAGGTGAGCTTCCCTCCCTCCAAGACATCTACAGGAAGCGGTGCCTGAGGAAAGCGGGGAGGATCATCAAGGACTCCAGTCACCTCAGCCAGAAACTGTTCAGACTACTTCCATCAGGAAGGAGGTTCTGCAGCATCCGGTCCCGTACCAGCAGACTGAGAGACAGCTTCTTCCACCAGGCCATCAGACTGCTGAACACGTCATAGACACCTCAGCTTCACTACTGGAACTTTAACACTATGCACTCCATACTGTACAGTAATGCCACTGTTTTGCACATGTCTCAACTCTGTATATTTTTATATATTTTATTTATTGTTTACTCTATTTAATTTGTAAAATATGTGTACACACACACACACACACACACAGAAAAATATTTAGTATACACATCCAGAAATGCATATACTATTATATATTGTACATATATTTATTAGTTTCAGATGTAGCCATTCTTGTATTTTGCTTGTTTACATTATTGTATTTTGCACAACTCTGTTGCTTGTGAAGCTTGCACACAAGAATTTCACTCACATGTGCTGTACCAATGTACCTGCACATGTGATGTGACAATAAAAGTGATTTGATTTGACATCCCAAAGGTGCTCTTGGTTTGGGATCTCGTGAACGTGGAGGGTGATGAAGTTCAATGAACTCATTGTGATGTTTAAGAACTCAGTTTGACATGATCAGTTTTGTGATATGGTGCATCCTGCTAGAAGTAGTCATCAGAAATTGGGTAAACAGTAGTCATAAACGGATGGACATGAATGGTAGAAGAGAGTAAGAATTTAACTAATGAGAAAAATTATGTTTAGTGATCAAACCAATTTAACTGATTTATCCCTGAGATTCTAAATCTGAATGTTTTCTGTGTTTTCTGAATTGTATTAAAAACACTCCACTGACTTATATCACAAAAAATATACGAAAAATACCCATGCCACATCAAATGGTGTGAATGTTCTCATTAGCAATATTTAAAAATACAGAGAGCATTGGCAAAAGACTTTTCCAAAACAATTATTAATTTTGAAACCTCTTATTAATTTCTGTTATTAACCTTTATATCACACAAAGTTTAATTATGACAAGATCAGGATAGACAAAGATAACAATTTTTATCTGCAGAAATGTACATCTTGGATCTGTAAAAATGATATGTTTCAGTTATTGAGACACAGTTTTACACAAGCTATTTACACAAGCTATAAATCTAAATGCACATCACTGTGAAACTACACAGACTAACTATGTTATTTTTAGGGTAACTGGTTCTACAATAGAAGATGGCCCCTTTGCCATTAATTATGGCAGAATTTTTTTTTCATTGTAAATAGTTGTGTTTTATACTAGGTGAGACTGTAGAACTTAGGAATGTAGATGTTTTTAAATTTGTAGTAACTAACCATATTTACTACTAAGATATAGTATTTTATCAAGCAGTCTGAGCTTGTTCATATTTTTTTTCACCTTAATTTTCACAATAATTCTAACGGTGTTTTTTACATTTTGTTACAGTTAAAAGTACGGTATGTTTTCAATTCAATTCAATTCAATTCAATTCAATTTTGTTTATATAGCGCCAAATCACAACATAAGTCGCCTCAAGGCGCTTCATAGATACAGAGAAAAAAACCCAACAATCATATGACCCCCTATGAGCAACCACTTTGGCAACAGTGGGAAGGAAAAACTCCCTTTTAACAGGAAGAAACCTCCGGCAGAACCAGGCTCAGGGAGGGGCGGCCATCTGCTGCGACCGGTTGGGGTGAGAGAAGGAAGACAGGATAAAAGACATGCTGTGGAAGAGAGACAGAGGTTAATAACAGATATGATTCAATGCAGAGAGGTCTGTTAATACATAGTGAGTGAGAAAGGTGACTGGAAAGGAAAAACTCAATGCATCATGGGAATCCCCCGGCAGCCTATGTCTATTGCAGCATAACTAAGGGAGGATTCAGGGTCACCTGGTCCAGCCCTAACTATATGCTTTAGCAAAAAGGAAAGTTTTAAGCCTAATCTTAAAAGTAGAGATAGTGTCTGTCTCCCGAATCCAAACTGGAAGCTGGTTCCACAGAAGAGGGGCCTGAAAACTGAAGGCTCTCCCTCCCATTCTACTTTTAAATACTCTAGGAACAACAAGTAGGCCTGCAGAGCAAGAGCGAAGTGCTCTAATAGGGTGATATGGTACTACAAGGTCATTGAGATAAGATGGGGCCTGATTATTTAAGACCTTGTATGTGAGGAGCAGGATTTTGAATTCAATTCTGGATTTAACAGGAAGCCAATGAAGGGAAGCCAAAACAGGAGAAATATGCTCTCTCTTTCTAGTCCCTGTCAGGACTCTTGCTGCAGCATTTTGGATTAGCTGAAGGCTTTTCAGTGAGTTTTTTGGACATCCTGATAATAATGAATTACAGTAGTCCAGCCTGGAAGTAATAAATGCATGAACTAGTTTTTCAGCGTCACTCTGAGACAGGATATTTCTAATTTTAGAGATGTTGTGCAAATGGAAGAATGCAGTCTTACATATTTGTTTAATATGTGCATTGAAGGACATGTCCTGGTCAAAAATGACTCCAAGGTTCCTCACAGTGTTACTGGAGGCCAAGGTAATGCCATCCAGAGTAAGAATCTGGTTAGATACCATATTTCTAGGCTTTTCAGGGCCGAGTACAATAACCTCAGTTTTATCTGAATTAAGAAGCAGAAAGTTAGCGGCCATCCAGGTCTTTATGTCTTTAAGACATTCCTGCAGTTTAACTAATTGGTGTGTGTTATCTGGCTTCATGGACAGATAGAGCTGGGTGTCATCTGCATAGCAGTGAAAATGTAT
This sequence comes from Simochromis diagramma, assembly GCF_900408965.1. NCBI lineage: Eukaryota > Metazoa > Chordata > Actinopteri > Cichliformes > Cichlidae > Simochromis > Simochromis diagramma. Next base: position 8,201,193 of record NW_024386835.1, on the reverse strand, counting down.
GCTATGTCTTCTAATGATACTGCCTAAGGGAAGCATGTATAATGTAAACAGAATTGGTCCTAGCACTGAACCCTGTGGAACTCCATAATTAACCTCAGTGTGTGAAGAGGACTCTCCATTTACATGAACAAACTGGAGTCTATTAGATAGATATGATAGAAACCACTGCAGTGCAGTACCTGTAATACCTACAGCATGTTCTAATCGCTCTAATAGGATATTATGGTCGACAGTATCGAATGCTGCACTAAGGTCTAGCAGGACAAGCACAGAGATGAGTCCACTGTCAGAGGCCATAAGAAGATCATTTGTAACCTTCACTAAAGCTGTTTCTGTGCTGTGATGAGCTCTGAAACCTGACTGAAACTCTTCAAATAAACCATTCCCCTGCAGATGATCTGTTAGCTGTTTGACAACTACTCTTTCAAGGATTTTTGATATGAAAGGAAGGTTGGAGATTGGCCTATAATTAGCTAAGACTGCTGGGTCTAGAGATGGCTTTTTGAGTAAAGGTTTAACTACAGCCAGCTTGAAGGCCTGTGGTACATAGCCGATCATTAGAGATAGGTTGATCATATTTAAGATCGAAGAATTAATTAATGGCAGGACTTCTTTGAGCAGTTTTGTAGGAATGGGGTCTAAAAGACACGTTGATGGCTTGGAGGAAGTAATTATTGAAGTTAACTCAGAAAGATCAATTAGAGAAAAAGAGTCTAACTTAACATCAATGGTACTAAGAGTAGCTGTAGATAATATTACATCTGTGGGATGATTACTGGTAATTTTTTCTCTAATGATAAAAATTTTATTTGTGAAGAAGTTCATGAAGTCATTACTAGTTAACGTTAAAGGGATTGTTGGCTCAAAAGAGCTCTGACTTTTTGTCAGCCTGGCTACAGTGCTGAAGAGAAACCTGGGGTTGTTCTTATTTTCTTCAATCAGTGATGAATAGTAAGATGTTCTGGCTTTGGGGAGGGCTTTCTTATAAAGCAGCAAACTATTTCTCCAGGCTAAATGATGATCCTCTAAATTTGTGACACGCCATTTCCTCTCCAGCTTACGAGTCATCTGCTTTAGGCTACGTGTTTGAGAATTATACCACGGAGTCAGGTACTTCTGATTAGAAACCTTAGTTTTCACAGGAGCTACAGTATCCAGAGTCGTTTTCGTGATTAATATACAGTTGTAGATTGTAAATTCAAAAGATAATTGCAGGAAAGATTGTCATTCATACAAAATTATTATGTAAATTGTAGTGTGATTAATTGTAAATAACGTTACAGATTTTTCTTGTTGTTTTCAAAGACAATGTGCCATATTATTGTAAAATAATGTATTTTAAACATATTAGCAGTCTAAAAATGAAAGCAATTCACCATTTGTCAATTTACAGTAATTTAACTTAATATTACAATTATGTACTTTTGTTTTAAATTTAATGATCATTTAACATTGCCATTTCGCAGTTATTTACTGTAAGTTTTGCATACATTTTTTACAGTGTAAAGAGCCGACGGGAGTCAGAGCTGAACATTTCTGTCTGTTTGATGTCCTCCTTGAAAGTAGAGATAGTTTTTATGGAGACCATTGAATGAATGTAGAGCACAGCAGCACCCTCTGTCCGCTAATATGAGTCAGTCAGCCAGCAGTGTATTTGCGTCTCATCCATATGACAGTAATCCTGTAATCTAGTAATCCAACAAGATCACATTTATTTCATTACACTTTGGATCTGGCTGTTTAACTAAATGGAAAAGGCTTTATTGGTCTCCACAGTCCACAGCTACAATAACAATGACACGCTGGCTGTTTTCTCTTATACATGCACGTGTGCTTGGAATAATTATTACAGCTCAGATGCTGCTAGCTCTGCCCCTTTTTAATCATGGTTCATGTCATGATCACTTGTGCTGTTCTCAGGCATGTAATGATACTCCATTCAGTCTCACTGCTGAATTTATATACTGATTTTTGGAAGGCACATGCAAATATCGGTACTCATGGCTCCTGATAGTTCAAAGGGACAGGTGGAAAGAAAGGGGTCAAGTATATATAAAAAATTCCCCACTCGCCCCTGTGGGCGGTTAATCCTTCAAGCTCGGGTCCTCTACCAGAGGGATCTGCTGGAGCCACTCGCTTAGCTTGGGAGTCACTGCACCTAGTGCTCCGATTACCACTGGGACCACCGTTACCTTCACCGTCCACATCTTCTCGAGCTCTTCTCTGACCCCTTGGTATTTCTCGAGCTTCTCGTGTTCCTTCTTCCTGATGTTGTTGTCATTCGGAACTGCTACATTATATATGCTTATTTGCTGATTATATTGTTTTATTTATGCTTTCATAAACCAGACGAGACGAAAACTAGGTTATGGGTGACAAGTTGCCCTGGCAACAGACTTTAGAAAGAGGAAGTGCAAAGCTGCACTGTAAATTTGACACAAAGAAAAGAGGAACTGGGTAAACGGAGTGTGTGTGTGTGTGACGTGCTGCAAAATATATAACGAGACTGCCTGCTGCTGCTGCTTCAAACTTGAGTTGGTGTTTCTGTGTGTGCTCAGTCTCCATTTTCTGGAAAATGTCAAATTAAAGATAATCTTTTGAGTTAGACCACTTTGAGCCGTGTCTTTCTTTGCCGTTAAAGAATACAAATAACTGAATTTAATATTTGGTGCCAGTGACCCGGATTCTTTTGCGGCTGAGAGGATTAATTCGGAGTTTAAGGTACGATCTGATAAGAGGCGGACAACAGATCAATCTAAAAGATTTAAAGGTAGGCACAAACCTGTTCAAAGAAAAAGCAAATTTGTGCATATTGGATGAATTCTAAATTATTTGTCCACTGAGTTGATGATCGTGACTGTCAAATTGGCTCAGTAGTGGGGAAATTAAACTAAATTATAAAATCTGTTAAGTAGATTTCAGGTGACATGTCCATGATAATTTTGGGTAATTAGTGATAAATAAAAAGTAAGATTTTGGGAAACATTTGATTGATAAAATTGTGCATTTTAAGTTGATGTGATACGTGTATAAGTTGATGTGTTATGTCTGTTGAGTGTTACGATTCGATGTTGTCAGTGTTTTGTTTTAGGCGTGACTGTTATGTGTTTCCTGTTTTACTTTGAAGGTCTGTCTTATCTCAGTGTGTTCAGTTTACACTTCCTTGTCTCGTCAGTTCTGATTTGCCCCAGCTGTGTTTCCCTCCTGTTGTCCATTCCCTGATTGCTCCCTCTATGTATTTAAGCCCTGTGTTTCAGTTTGTCAGTGTTGTGATCCCCCCCCCGTGTTGTAAATAATTTGTTGTAAATAGTTGTAAATAGTTGTAAATACACTCAACAAAAATATAAACGCAACACCTTTGTTACTGCTCCCATTCCCCATGGGATGGACGTAGAGACCTAAAATTCATTCCAGATACACAATATAACCATCCCTCCCAAACAGTGGTTACAAATCAGTCCAAATGTGTGGTAGTGGGCACATCTGCTATATTGAGATAATCCATCCCACCTCACAGGTGTGCCACATCAGGATGCTGATCTGACATCATGAGTAGTGCACAGGTGTACCTCAGACTGCCCACAACAAAAGGCCACCCTGGAATATGCAGTTTTGTCTCACAGCAAAATGCCACAGATGCCACAAGCAATGAGGGAGCGTGCAATTGGCATGCTGACAGCAGGAATGTCAACCAGATCTGTCGCCCGTGCATTGAATGTTCATTTCTCAACCATAAGCCGTCTCCACAGGCATTTCAGAGAATATGGCAGCACATCCAACCGGCCTCACAACCGCAGACCTCGTGTAACCACACCAGCCCAGGACCTCCACATCCAGCAGGTTCACCTCCAAGATCGTCTGAGACCAGCCACCCAGACAGCTGCTGGAACAATTGGTTTGCACAACCAAACAATTTCTGCACAAACTGTCAGAAACCGTCTCAGGGACGCTCAACTGCATGCCCGTCGTCCTCATCGGGGTCTTGACCTGACTCCAGCTCGTCGCCGTAACAGACTTGTGTGGGCAAATGCTCACATTCGATGGCGTCTGGCACGTTGGAGAGGTGTGCGCTTCACGGATGAATCATGGTTCACATTGTTCAGGGCAGATGGCAGCTGAGAATCTCCCAGTTCTTGCATGGCCAGCATACTCACCGGACATGTCACCCATTGAGCATGTTCGGGATGTGCTTGACCGGCGTATACGACAGCGTGTACCAGTTCCCACGAATATCCAACAACCTCGCACAGCCATTTAAGTGGAGTGGACCAACATTTCACAGGCCACAATTGACAATCTGATAGACTCCATCTCCATCGACTCCATCGGAACAGAAAACAAAAGAAGAGCACAGCTCAGTTCAGGGGGCCGGCCGTGCACAAGGCAACGGCGACGACGTGGAAACAGTTCAGGGGGACGGCCGTGCGCAAGGCAACGGCGGCGACGAAGGAGACGACGGAGCAGTTCAGGAGGCCAGCCGCGCGGAAGGCAGCGGCGGCGACGAAGGAGACGACGGAGCAGTTCAGGAGGCCGGCCGCGCGGAAGGCAGCGGCGGCGGCGAAGGAGACGACGGAGCAGTTCAGGAGGCCGGCCGCGCGGAAGGCAGCGGCGGCGGCGAAGGAGACGACGGAGCAGTTCAGGAGGCCGGCCGCGCGGAAGGCAGCGGCGGCGGCGAAGGAGACGACGGAGCAGTTCAGGAGGCCGGCCGCGCGGAAGGCAGCGGCGGCGGCGAAGGAGACGACGGAGCAGTTCAGGAGGCCGGCCGCGCGGAAGGCAGCGGCGGCTCTCCAGTGTTAGGCGTGCTGGCCATGGCCCGGTGGGCACAGGACCAGACGAGACAGGACCAGACGAGGCAGGACCAGACGAGGCACAGGCTGAAGCTGGGCCAGGAGGAGCAGAAGCCAAAGTCGAAGCTGGGCCAGACGAGGACGAAGACTCTGAGGCTGGGCCAGACGAGGACGAAGACTCTGAGGCTGGGCCAGGCGAAGATGAGGCTGAAGCCGGAGTTGAAGCTGGACCAGGCGACGGTGAAGCAGGAGCTGAGGCTGAGGCCGGACCAGGCGAAGCACAGGCTGGAGCTGGACCAGGCGTGGCAGAGGCGGAGGCTGGACCAGACGAGGATGAAGACTCGGATGAAGCTGGACCAGGCGGCGACGTGGACGGAGACACGGAGGCCGCAGCTAGCGTGGATGAAGACACGGCTGCTGCAAACGTGGACGAGGCTGCCGGTGGAGCAGCTGGTGGCTGAACGGGCCCCTCGGACCCTCCAGCAGAGACGGGTGGCTGAACGGGCCCCTCGGACCCTCCAGCGGAGACTGGTGGCTGAACGGGCCCCTCGGACCCTCCAGCGGAGACGGGTGGCTGAACGGGCCCCTCGGACCCTCCAGCTGACGAGGCATGAGACTTGACGGGCTCCTCGGGCCCTCCAGCTGACAAGACATGAGGCTGGACGCGTTCACCTGACATCTTACAGTTAACAGTCCAGAAGCAAACAGGTGTCAGATGTCCTGAGGCAAAGACCAGCTCATTCACTTCAAGACTCATGTAGGCTGACATAACAGGCTCTAAAACAGAAAGTCCTGCTTCTATATTCCTCCCTTCAGTCTCGAGCAATGACAGAGCTTGACGGCCCAGATAAGCCCTGTCAGCCACAGGGAAAACAAGGACTACAACATTCCCCAGAAAAACACGACTTAAGCCTTCACGGATAAGCTCCTGGGCAAACATGAAATGTTCAGGAATGAATCTGGGCGATGAGAACTGACCAGCATGATGGCGGTAAGTGTTATATTGACTAGGAACCATGCGTGAGGTGGACTGTAACTCAAGGGTGTTATGTAGTGTGTATGGTGAAATGGGTACGGCTAATGCTGTGCTAGCATTCCTAGCTGAGATGGGTGATGTTACACAGTTCATGTTACCCTGATTTGACTCCATGTCGTCATCTTTAAGTTCCAATGTGAGTTCATGATCAGCGTTCTCAGTTTTAAGTTCAGTTTTAAGGATTACACATCATCTCACACTCAGTACTCTTATACTTTACGTCATGACCCTCCTTTAAATAATCCTTATGTGCTAAGGAAGCACAGGGGCCTACTTTAAGTAGCTCGTTGGTGAGCGGAGCGGGCTCGGGAAGGGAGGCATTAGCCACAGGTAACTCAGTCTTTGATGGAACCCCAGGCACATTAAATGACACAGAAGAAAACACTTCCACCCCACTCCCCACACAAGCAACATCACGGCCTGTGGAACTCTCTTTCAATCCAAGTGTAGTGTCAGAGGTCCCTACAAGATCACTAGGCCTGTCCAAGATCCTCTCTGAAACAAATTCACTTGGCTGTGGCTTGGTTAGCAGAGCATTACTCAGTCTGAAGTTAGCACTGGCTAATTCCGAAACAGTGACTTTATTTTCACAAACAGAAACACACGAAACAGGGGATTCCCCGGTCAGCTTAGAGGCTGGACAGTCAAACACCTGTTCGGGTGGCGGTGACAAGAACACCGGCTGAAACTCCCCCAGTGTTGGAATTCACAGTCTGAGTGGGTCTTACTCCCTGTTCGTGGAAGCCAGACGAACAGACCACACCATTCACAGTACCAGAGTCAGCCATTTCCACACTATGTGTCTCTGTTAACTTTGACCCGTGGCTCTGTAATTCTGAGTCTAGTTCATCTTCTACGGCTTCAATGGAGGCTGGTGATGACAGGTTGCATTCACTCACCTCCGGTCGTCACGCAGCGCGACGGGGACGCGAACGCCGTTTCTTCCTGATCGCAGCGTCCGATGAACCAGGCAGGGTGCCTCATGCGCGCCGGGAGGCGTCGCAGAGGCTGGGGAACTGGGCGCTGATGGAGCGGTAGGTGAGAGTTCTTGGAAGCTCAGGGGACCCCCGAGAGCCAGGCGAGTTCCCCGGAAGACCTCGTCATAGTCAGGAGCAAGCCACGGCTTCCGCCGGAGCTCTTCCTCCAGTCGAGCGCATGCCGCGCGCTGCCGCTCCCCGAGGTCGAAATCCACTGCCTCCACAGCATCCTCGTGTCGCACCGTGGAGGGCGAGACATGCCGTAGCGACGAGCGACGGCGACGTGAACGCCGCTTCCTTTTTGAAGTGGTGGTGGGCAAAACGTGGATCTCTGTGGCGACCGGCTCCTCGTCTTCCCACCACATCCGCGCCAGATAATAAGCGGGAGAAGAGTAGTCCGACCGATGCGGCGAGGGCGGGCGGCCGGTCCGAGGCGGGGCGGCTGGGGGGAGCTCCTCCTCGGAGATAAGCCAGGGCTTCCAGCGTAGCTCGTCCTCCCGATATGCCCGCAACACCTGCTGCCGCTCCTCCTCACTGAAGTCAACAGCCTCGGGCATCTCCGTGCAGTCAGGCGGTGGCGAAGATGCGGAAGCCGATGAAGCGGCAGCCAACGGTGTGTCGGTGGTGAGCCTCACCGTTCCGACTCTGACTGCCACTGGCTCATGAGGCAGCGGGGTAACATCGCAACAGCATGGCTCTGGCGAAGGCGCACGCACACCGGGCCGCTGCGGCTGCGGACGGAGTTGGAGAGTGGTGACGAGAAAGTCAACGATCAGTGGGTGTAGTGCCTCCCATAACCAGGGAAATACAGACGCGCATACTCCCACTTGGCGGGCTAACTCCTCCCGTTCCTCCACTCCGGAACACTGCAGCCATTTAGTACATAGCGACTCCACCGTCTGGATGATCTTCCTCTCGTGTGTCGCTGGGTCCGGCATGGTCGCGTTGTACTGTCACGGTCTGCAGAGGCAGACCGTGCGGAAATGTGTGTGGTGGACCCAGGTGCGAACACAAGCGAAGATACAGGAGTGGATTAAACAAAAGCGAGCCTTTTATTATGGCTGATGAAAGGAACAAAACAGAGTGAGGGCAGCATAAGAGTAGTAGCTCAACAGAAACCTAAACTGGACAAACTATGGAAAGGCTATGGCTGGAGATACGGAACACAGGGGGTGGGAACACAGACGACGCGACGCAGACTACATGAAACACAGAGACTAAATACATGAGGGATGATCAGGGGAAGTGGTCACACATGGGAGCACAGCTGACACACATGAACCATAACGACAAGACAGGAGAGGTGAAACTGAATACACTGACATTGAATACAGACTTTCAAAGTAAAACAGGAAACATGGAGATTAGACATGACATGAACTAAACATAACCACGCAGACGTGACACATGAACCAGGGAGACTTAGTACAGGGGGAGATGACATAAACAACTAAGGAACAAGCAATCTAGAAATTAACTAGGTGCACTAAGCTAAGGCACAACAGAAATACAAAAGATACATAAACTCAAACACTGGGTCGCTTGACCCAGGACCATGACAAGTCAGTGGTCAAGCACCACTTTTCTTGCACCGTTTGACCGACAGAGTGGGGCTCGGGTGTGACCATTCCAAACGTGGCTCACCGGTAAGCTTTATGTAAAGCTTCAGGCGCCAACAGGATGCTGGGCGTTCATGAGGTGGAGCTTCTTGTTGAGCTGCTGGAAGCGCTTATAAATTAAGATTGGACTTAGTAATCGGCCCGCTGTCCGTGTGTGTGTGTGTGTGTATAAAATTGTTATTTGGATGAATGATTAAAGGTGCACATTGTTTTGAGGGATGTGTGCGTGTACTAAGGCTGCATTCTTTTTATATCAACACTTAGCAGAGTTACATAGGGTTTATAGACTGAAATTATAAAATAAGAGTTCAGTTACGTTGTAAAACCAGATGAGAATTCAGTGAAATAAAAAGTTTGTGTGCGTAGGCAAATTGCTGTATGTTTTTGTTGGGTGTGTGTCTGGCAGGAAGTGAACATGCTTGCATGGCCATAAAATGAAACTGGCCTATGTGTTGAGTATGCAACTAGAGAGAGAGAGAGACGTTTTAAAAATCTAGGTAGAGGAAGAGGATGAATTTGTTAAGAAATTGTAATGAAAATGATATTAATTAAATGTTTTAGTGTGTCAATACAGGTGGACACTTCTCAACTTGAAAACGTGAGTACAGCGGCAAAATGATAAACAGAATTGGAATGGAAAACAGGGCAGACTTTGGCTTAAAATTTGACACCTTCGCCTCTCATTCTGTCCTTATCCTGAGAAGAAGCTTAAAGGAGAGTAAATCTCCTGATGAAGACAGAAGACAGACAGAACACCGTGTACTTGAAGAATTAACAGCAGGCAAAAAGACAGTGCAACTGACCTAAAACACTGAAGACTCCAGCAGCAGCATGTAAGAAAACACTTGATGGAACATGCACTCTGAATTACAAGCTGGAAAGTTGAGCAGTGGGATGACTGTATAAAAGCACTGGACAGGACTGGACACTGAGTTTCATATTTGCCATGCTGGGAGTGAACCTACAACAAAAGACTGAAACGATCAAGAGAGAAGCAATGGAGAAAAGAAACAGCTGATTTGGGCCGGTGTTGATCTGCAAGGCCCCACAGGAAACTGTGAGGGACGAGGATGATTGAGAGGTGAACCTAGACGTGATGTAGTGAAAGCATATGGGAAATTTGGATTGAAGATTGAGACTGAACTCATGGAGATTTAGAAATGTCAAGAACATCACAACAGAAAGGTAAAAAAAGAAAGAGAAAAAAGAAATAAACTAACAAGTACCTGAATGAATAGAAAACACACATATACAAATTGTCACATGTAAAATTATTTTTGGAGAGAATCAGAAGTGAGACAGTTTGAATCCACAGTTTAGTGCAAAGATGCATGAATTAAACGTGATTATAAAACACATTGAGGAAATGAAGACCAGCTTACACTCAATATTAATATGAATACAAATACATACATGCAATGAAGAACATGCTTACATTCATGAATGTGAATACGTGACATAAATGCTAGATTTAACATACTTAAAGCTTGAAGTGAGGAATAACTCAGGAAGGTTCCATGACATTAGAGTGACTTTGGTGAAAAGGAAAAAAGATAAACCAGTGATTGGAAGTTTAAAGTAGTTTTTGAATAGTGAATTAGAAGTGCTTTTTTGCCGATTAAGCAAAACAAGTTATTGCTTTAGAAAGAAAATTAAAAATAAAATAAAATAAAATTCAATAATGTGGGGATAGGTTAATTGATTAATCCAAATTGCCACTAGGTGTGAATGTGCAAGTCAGTGCAAATGGTTTTCTGTCCTTGTGTGTTAGCCCTGCGAGAGATTGGCAACCTGTCCAGGGTGTACCCCGCCTCTCGCCCTATGACAGCTGGGATAGGCTCCAGCGCCCCCCGCGACCCTGAAAAGGATAAGCGGATGGATGGATGGATGTGGTAATGTTTTAAATATGTATTTTCCTTATCAAGGCAACTTCTTCTGAGAGGAGAGAGTATGCAAATTAGCTGAATCAGTGGTGACAAAAAAGAAAAACTGAAGCTTCCTGTCTGGCTATGTGTCTGAGGCTTGTTATTGGGAAATTTAGAATTTAGTGATGATAGATTGTCATAAACTGTTTAGAAAGAATGTTAATGTTGTGTAAAACTGTGTGGCCTTTAACAAGATTTTCTATGTATTTAGCAGGTGAAATTATATCACTGAGATATGATGTGGGGAAAATGAACAGAGGGAGTGATTTTAAGTCTGATTTCAGACTATGTAAGTATTAATTAAACCAAGAGTAGGACAAAACTTTTGTGGCCCTGAAGTTATAATTTCCATAACATATCGATAGATTAATAAGCAAAAAATTTTCTGTGACTAAGATTTTTGGGGCTGTTGTTTTAGTGATGGATTAATTCTGTCAGTTAGGTTTGGGTTGTTTTCTTATTTTAATAGAGGGAGTTTTATTAAACATGGACATGGTTAGAATTGAGCCCTTTATAATTGTAACAGTGCACTTAGAGAAAACCTGTCAGGTGATTATGTTTTGTGTTTTGATGAGCTACTAATCAGCTCTCTTTTTCTCATTTTTGTTTTAAGCAGGCCTGAACGTTTGAATTAACAGCGTTGTAAAAAGATTTCGGGAGTGCAAATACAAGGTAGGCTTTTCCAGATTACAATGGGCTGAGGGGAAGCCATCTGTGGGAACCTGGTTCCTGTCTAAAACGATTGCCGCATGTGAATTCCGGCCCAAAAATGATAAACAATTGTTTTTTTCTTTTGAGTGAATGCGTGTAAATGAGTGAATGTGTGTGACTGGACTGACGATGTGGACTAAAGGTTTGACTGACTTGACACTGAAACAAAGACTGGACCAAGGTTAAGAGGAATGAAGATTGACAAACAATTAAAGGCGTATGGGAGAGAGAGGGAGACATAAGTTTGGAGCTGGAGACTTTTTTTGGGTCGCTGATATTTGCTTTAAGAAAATTTTGTTTTATTGACTGGGTTTAGATTATGGTAGTACATTATATTGTGGGGAAAATGCTAAAGGGGGAGAAAATGTTGGACGTTACTTATGTTACTATTAACAAAAGCAGGCCACCGTAGAAGTCAATTAAATTTTATAGAGGAGAACAATTACAATCAAAGGGGATAGGGGATTGCTAGACTTTTCATATAAACTACAGTTATAAAATAACAAACACTTGTCCAAGTGACTAAGGTTTTTCCCTTTAAAATACTAAATTATTAAAAGATCATGGGAGCGAGGGAGACAGGAGCAAAGTAACGAAAGGATATATATTTTGGGTAAGTCTGATAAAGTAAAATTAAAATGTACCATAACATTAAGAGGAGCAACATGAAATCAAAATATGGAAATTGTGTATGAAGAACATGACTGATAACTGTTCTGTCTTAAGTTTTGTTATAACACAGATTGCATTACAAGTGGGAAACTTGAGTTTTAAAAGTGAAGTTAATTTTAACACATAGGTTTTCTTTCTAGGGAGCTCTGAATGGACCCAGGAGTTCAAAAGATTTAACATGATGATTAAACTGATTTTATTCCTTAATACAGTTTTGGAGGTCTGGAGGAAGACTAACCTTTTTTCTTTTAAGTTTCATAAGAGTTGGTGAAGTATTTTCAGTTTTAGTAGCTGGTCTTTAGCTTATTTGACACAAAGTGTGTCAAGAAGGGGTGATTTTGGGTTTAATTTGAAATAAGGGGCTTTTTGTTCATTTTATGACTTTTGGGGTGTTTCATAATTTAGATACGGTAAAACTGAGGCAGAAATCGTTATTTTCATGTTTAAGCTAAAGGATTAAAATTAACTGAATCCTGTTTAGAAGATAAAATGCCGGTGTTCATAATAAGTTGAATACCAAACTTAAAGGGAAACTGTGGGAGAGCTTGAATAAAACATATGCTTTGGTGAAAGGAGGGAAGATTTTAGGAGTAAAAATGATTATTGATTGATTTCTTTTTTTTATTTCTAGAATAAGCGGTTATAATGCACGCTTACAGACGCAGACATGATGTAGATTGATTTCTGTGGTGGAGGTGAAAACAGTTTGCTTTGTCTTTGCTTGGCAAGAAGTATTGCAGAAGGTGTGAAAATAGGCCTGCTCTGAGTAGGTCGACAGGAAGCATCTGAAGACTGAGACAACCATATAGGGCAAAATGTGGTTGAGCTTGCAACTGAATGTGTGCCTGCAAAATAACAGTTGTTTTTTTTTTGTTTTTGTTTTTGTTTTTTTTTGTACAGGAGGTTCATGATCAGATAAGAGAAGAAGAGAGCTTCCTAAAAGGGTGTCAAAAGTGTTACTTACCCAAATGAGTAACATTGAAGATTATATATGTATAAATGATTCTTTATACACACATTGGAATTGTGCTCATAGGAGTTGTCACTCGGTCAAGTGAAGGTCAAAAACGTGGTTCAGCGTGACTGACTGAACTGATATATTGTAGGAATGACCTTGAGTGCTGATGGATAAATGCCAACACGCTTACACACATAATCAGGCTAATCTTTTTGATTAGAGAGTCCCGAACATGATAGGTTGAACCAAGTTTGAAGAATTAAGAGAACAATTGATGAACATAATAGGTTATGGAGGCGTAGCAGGGAAAGGTGTTTTGTTTATGCTTTACAGAACATTTCCGGACCACAGCAAAAATCACAAAGGGGTTGGCGAGAATCCAGGGATCACCAGAAAGGGGCCACAAGAAAGGGGCCCCCAGAAGAAGCACAGAGAATCGCACAGTCTCAGAAAAGTTTTTATTTAGGAGTTTAAAAGCTTGTTAAGGTCAAATGTGAGCATAAAAGTAAGGAAGAGTAATGAGAGGGACTTTAGTAATAGTTTGCAGGATTTCTATGTTATGTAAATTGCCCCAAAATAGTGTTAAGGCCGGATATATGCTACCCCTAGAGGGGGGTGAAAAACCAGGAGTAGATTTTTACAGAGGAAACGGGTTAAACTAGTTAGAGACTGTTTCCCAAGATTAATAAGAGTAATATAGGACCTGTTATGAGGAAAAGTTAATTATATCTGTTTGTATTCTAACGTGAGAAGTGAGGGAAGTCAGAAGTGTGTTTAAACTGGGATTCTAGTTAAAAAGGGGGTAAGGGAGGATAGTTCACAACCCGGTGCAAACGTGAGGTGCTGTCTAAGAGCTTGATCTTTGGTATATTTTAGCTATTATTGTCACATGAAAGTTAAACTCTGTGGGATAAATTAGGAATTATGTCGTCTTTTTAAAAGAAGACAAAAAGGGGGAACTGTCGTATGGATGGATGGCCCGCCCCGCCCCCGCGGGCGTTCTATCCTTCAAGCTCGGGCCCTCTACCAGAGGCCTGGGAGCCTGAGGGTCCTGCGCAGTATCCTAGCCGTTCCCAGGACTGCGCTCTTCTGGACAGAGATCTCCGATGTTGTTCCCGGGATCTGCTGGAGCCACTCTCCTAGCTTGGGAGTCACCGCACCTACCCAGATAGCAAGGAAACATTGAAACAATGTTGAGTCAATATCAGGCGATGTCATTGAATCAACGTTGAAGTGTCACGTTGACCTAACGTCACTCTTGCACCCTTTTTTAACATTGAAACAACATCAGGTTTTGATGTTGAATCAATGTTGAAACCTGACATTGATTCAACGTTATATTTTCTAATACTGTTGACATTGAAACAATGTCAGATTCTGATATTGAAACACTGTTGAGCTATGGTGTTGATTTTCCACCTCTTTCGCACAGTTGCTTTTTATTAAAACAACAGTTAAATCATGACTGGAAATCTACCTTTCTTTATAGGTATTTTAACCAATACTAAACTACTGCATGTTTCCATCAATACTTAAACCACCTAAACACTAGGGGTGCAACGATACACAAAATTCACGGTTCGGTTCGGTTCGATACTTTGGTGTCACGGTTCGATATTTTTTCGATACAAAAAAATGTTCATGCCTTTTTAATTTGTCATTTATTAAAATTATAAATATATAGTTTAACTCAAAAGTACAGTTTTTAAATTTAACCCTAACCCTTGTGCGTGTTTTTTATTTTGACAGCGAATGCGCACCTGCGGACCACTTATGTGCAGCCCTGGTTATTTAGCTCGTCATATCGCAGCCACAGAAATTATTTTGTGGCTAAAGCTGCACTTTCTTTTTGCCTTATAGTCTGATTTGTCATAACTTCTCCGTTTTGTGGTAAGCTTTTCTTTGGCTGTCACTTCTTCACCCTGACCTGTCTTATTTCGCTCAGCAGAACTAAAATATATATGCTGCTGGTTTTACACACGCACTCACATAAGCTCAGCGATTCTCTGCGCAATCAACCTCTTATATGTTTAAGCTTGCTGCGGGAGATTTCACTTGTCATGTTTGCATAGTAAGCTAACGATTAATAAGATGATGTCAGAGGAATTGGTGCACAAATTATCATCACTCACAGATCAGTGCTGTCGCTCTCTATACACAGTTCACACGATTGCAAAGTGAAAGCAAAAAAACAAGCGCAAATTCAAACGCGATTTCAATATGTCACATATTGACAGTGGCTCACCGATGCCAATGACATAATTACCCAGCTACATTTCTTCCTACAATAGCCCGACGGGCAGGGAAGAGATAGATTTTGGTAGCCCGACTGAAAAAATCGCTAGCCCCAGGACGTCGGGCTAGCGATATTGCAAGCCCTGTATCTGATTGAGGAATCACTCATCTTTGGAAAAGAGAGTTTATTACAGAGAAATGTCTCTTTCCAAAATAAAAGCTATACTATCTGCTTCTTCTGGGCTATATTCTCAGCAGCATAAGGAGAATCATGTGCTAACAGCTGTCTAAATGACTCGGCTAAAGTTAGTAGCATGCTTGTTGTTTTTGTCTTTGCACTAAGATGATGTCGGCGTAAATGTGCAGTCATATTCGTTGTGTTCCCACTAGCGCTTTCAGGTTAATCTCGTTGAAATGACCTTAACGCCACAACACGGCAAATCTCCGTTAACGAGCTACCGCCGATCGCCCCGTGCATGGGGCTAGACAGCCAACACGTTAACGAGCTAACTGCGCTAACACACTAGTTCCCACCCATGTAATTGAGCATTGCATGGCACATCCAACATACTGTTTTACTTTAGTCCATGACTCGCTGACCTTCAGGGTCATACGTCACATGAAAACCAAAATAATTCCAAACGCCAGATCTGAATGAGGGTGGGGGAGGTCCATGTTGCAAGGAGAGCTTAACTTCTGTCTTGCTAGCTTGCCCTGCGCTCTTCCTTCTGACTATGCTGTCTGTGTTGAGCACTCAGTGGATCTGCGCTCGACAGTGCAGCCTAGGCGGAGTAGTCGAACGCAGATTCACTGAGCGCTCAACACAGACAGCATCGTCAGAAGGAAAGTTGATAAAATAAATTACAAATGTTGTATTGTTCGATACATATGCGTACCGAACCGAAAGCACTGTATCGAACAGTTCAATATCGATACGAATATCGTTGCACCCCTACTAAACACATAATTGTACTTATTCTTCAAATTGGACACCCTTTATAAAAAAAAAACAAATGTCTCACAATGTATCATGTCAATATTAATATCCTAAAATAAGAAAGCATTGCATGTGATGTAACAGAGAAAAAAAATAAACAAAAAAAGGTCAATAGGCACGTTTCGTTTGCTAAATACTTTATTAAAAGACAGTTTCCTATTTACATTTATGTTTCACGTTAGTTTGTAATTTTTTACTCCGGGATGGGGATGCATGATGTGCGTCCTGCACCACCCAAACAATCTGGGGCGTATCGGAGCCATTTCTGCACTGCTTGTGCAAAGACAAACTCGGACATAGAGTTTGCCCCTAACTGCTGCGTCAGGCCATCTAGGACAAAAACAAACACACACACACACACACACACACACACACACACACACACACACAAACAAAAAAAGTGAATTAGAGCACATAAATAAGCTCTTGTTAACTGTCTTCAGCGGGGAGAAAGAATGTAAACTCCTAGGCTGATAAACATGAAAGTCACCAGGCGTAAATCTGCAAACTGCTGCATTTGATTCCCAAAGAGCTATGAGCGGAAAAAGTGATAAGTCTTAGCATGGTGTGCCGTGTGTCCTTTAAAACAAAATAAACATGGGGTCCTCGGGCTGTACAAACTACAACCCGAGGACTAAACAAGCCAAAGACCAAAGACTCAATCTCCACTTACCATTGCCTTATTTGCCTCTTGTGATTGAAGAGCTGCCTCTGCATTGTTTAGCTCCTCAATGTTGTGCAAGGGCAAATCCAGAGGCAGTACCCCAGCATCTACCGATTCATTGCAGCCGGTATTGCGGATGGCTCTGACCTCATCACAGAGTTCGTTAACAGCTCTCATCAGGTCTGACAGAAAAAGATACTTTTTTTTAAGTATTTAAGAATACAGACAACTTGTCAAAAGTTTCCTTGTGTCACACACAGATATGTACAAAGACACAAGACAGTATTTTATTACCTGGTATTTTCACTCGAGGGGCCTGGGGAAACCGTTTTTTGTGGGCTGCTCATCCTCTGAGTCACTATATGTGTACAGGGGATTTGGTCTAAAGAAAAAAAGTTGAAAACGGTCATAAGTAATTACAAATGTGTTTTTAGAATATTTTTTCCTATAGTTACAGTTTGATTTCTAACAACACACACAGGAAACGGAAGAAGGTACAGTATACAAGGAATTTTTGAAGTGCACAAGTGTACACGGCTTTGCATTTATAAAAAGTTTACAAGCTTCCACTTTTTGGACTGTATTATGTGGTGATATTGCAGTATGCAAGCACCACAGGTATGTATAAAAGACAAGATCATAAATTCTTAGCAATCAAAGATATGTTTGTGAAATAAAAAAAGTTTTACTTGTGCTTTCTTTTATGACTGGTCTGAGTTTCAGCTTCGGACTGAAGGTCAGACGTATCACAGTGTTCACTTAGATATTTCTGAAGACTGCGTTCTGCTTCGTGATATGTGTCTGGAAATACAAACACAATGTATGGCCAGACATAAATTACGACACGAAAAACTTGTTATTGTTACATTTATACAACACCAATCCAGATGATACCCACCATGGTTTATTAGAAGTCGGACTGGTGCATAGGTGACCCATGTTGCACCAGGATGAACTCTCCTCTTTACTGCGACGTGGATCCTGAATGTGTCTCACGGAAGATATGGAGGCCATGACAATTTCTCCCCACTTATCCATGAACTAGGGACTATTTCTGTACCACCAGTTCTGAACTGCACAATGCACCAGTCTTTCATTTTTATCTTTTTTTTTAATTTGGAGTCCTTTTTTGCCCTGTCTAGGATAAACAGGAAACAGATAATTACAATATATTTCATAGTCACTTCAAAACTTGATCTATTGATTGAACTAAATAATAAATAATAGCTTAAAATGTATATAGGCAACAATTACAAGCAAACCCGATAAAAACAAACTTTTTTTTTTTTTTACATACAACTGCGTGTGTATATGTAAGCATTTAAACACTGAAGATAATAAAATTAACAGTATTTTATCTAAGTCTGCCATTGTAGGAATTCATGGCACCGAGACAAAAACTTGGCGCACAGTGTGGCGTCAAAATAGGCGCACACCTTTGACGCTGCGTTTTCTCCGTCTTCCTCGTCCACACGAGAATGCTAAAAGTTTAAAGTAAAAGGAGTTTTCGAAAATATCCACTCTGGCAGGCGTCTTTAAAAATTGCAGTTTTCAGTTAACGAAAACACAGTTTACGTGTGGACAAAAGGTGCAAATGCAAGGTAGGTGAGCGTGCAACATAAAGTTAGGTGAGCGTGCAACGTAAAGTTAGGTGAGCGTGCAACGTAAATTTTGAATTGAGTGCGAATCGAAGCGGGTGCTCTCCAATCATTAAAAGTAACAAAGTCATTGAACACATTTATACAGTTACCTTTACATTTATCAATCATATATCACAGATTTACAATTTTTTGTAGTACTATGCTAAAAAGCAACTACAGAGCGAAAGTCTGGGTCAAGCGCCGAGGCGACGGCAAGAACAAAGGAACCCTCGAAGCGTTAAAGCTAGCTTTGTAAGGAAATATAACGGAAAAGTATGAAACGAAAATGTTTTCTTTGTTGATAGACTTTGTTCGCAGTGCAATTTATTTGTTGCCGGATTGTAAGATGAAAGTAGACACAATTTCGGGCTCCCACATTTTATCCGAAACTTTACATTAACAAGTTTGTTTATTTTTTTACTGTTATTCAAATGCAACCGTGGAAATAACAAATAGAACAAAAGTCATTCATTCTTACCTTATACTAATCGTGGTGCAGGCCAGTGCAGTGCATGAACTGATGCCTTCTCCGGTCAATTCCGCTGAGAGTAAATCTAATGTCCCGCTCTACTGTACAAGACAATGGTTACCTGGAGGGATGTACCAATGTGATAGGGGTGCTGCGGAATAGTCCAAGTGGTAGCAGCTTTAATTTCCCGCTCAACCATAAATTGATGGTTTTTCAACGTGATTGTTGTCACCTTGTCAACTATAAATAGATCAACAATCAACGATGACAGAACAACAGTGAATCAATGTTATTTCAATGTCAGTGTCAGGTTTCATCAGTATTTCAATGTTGTTTCAACATTGGTTTTGTGTTGACATCTCAATCCTGACGATTCTGATGGTTCAGATGGAAAATCAACATCTGTTCAATGTCTCCTTGCTATCTGGGTAGTGCTCCGATTACCATGGGGACCACTGTTACCTTCACCCTCCACATCCTCTCGAGCTCTTCTCTGAGCCCTTGGTATTTCCCCAGCTTCTCGTGTTCCTTCTTCCTGATATTGCTGTCATTCGGAACCGCTACATCGATCACTACGGCCGTCTTCTTCTGTTTGTCTACCACCACTATGTCCGGTTGGTTAGCCACCACCATTTTGTCCGTCTGTATCTGGAAGTCCCACAGGATCTTAGCTCAGTCATTCTCCACCACCCTTGGGGGCATCTCCCATTTTGACCTCGGGACTTCCAGGTTATACTCGGCACAGATGTTCCTGTACACTAAGCCGGCCACTTGGTTATGGCGTTCCATGTATGCCTTGCCTGCTAGCATCTTGCACCCTGCTGTTATGTGCTGGATTGTCTCTGGGGCATCTTTACACAGCCTGCACCTGGGGTCTTGCCTGGTGTGATAGACCCCAGCCTCTATGGATCTTGTGCTCAGAGCTTGTTCTTGTGCTGCCATGATTAGTGCCTCTGTGCTGTCTTTCAGTCCAGCTTTGTCCAGCCACTGGTAGGATTTCTGGATATCAGCCACCTCCTCTATCTGCCGGTGGTACATACCGTGCAGGGGCCTGTCCTTCCATGATGGTTCCTCGTCTCCCTCCTCTTTCTTGGGTTTCTGCTGCCTGAGGTATTCACTGAGCACTCGGTCAGTTGGGGCCATCTTCCCAATGTATTCTTGGATGTTCGTTGTCTCATCCTGGACTGTGGTGCTGACACTCACCAGTCCCCGGCCCCCTTCCTTCCGCTTAGCGTACAGCCTCAGGGTGCTGGACTTGGGGTGAAACCCTCCATGCATGGTAAGGAGCTTTCTTGTCTTTATGTCAGTGGCTTCTATCTCTTCCTTTGGCCAACTTATTATACCAGCTGGGTACCTGATCATGGGCAAGGCACCAGGTGTTGATAGCCCGGATCTTGTTCTTACCGTTCAGCTGACTCCTCAGGTACCTCCTCAAGCGGCTGGCCAAGGCTGTGAGTCTTTGCTTGGCAGTTTCCAAGGCCTCAGGTATGGACAGCTTGCTGTATTTTTTTTATGCACTTTCTTTGTCACTCCTTTCTGCAACTCCATTAGTTGGCTAACCTCCCTCCGTGCTACTTTGATCTTGCCCTCTAGCCTCCTTCTCCATGGAGGGTACTGCTCCTTGTAGCTGTTCAACTTATAGGCAAGCATCTCACTGATCACTGCTGCCGTATTGTAGATCAGCTTGTTAGTCTCGGTAAGTGTGGCTGTAGGTATCGTCCGTAGTGCTGCATTAACATCATCTAGCAGACCTTCTTAGGGTACAGGGGATCCAGATTTCAAGCTTGGCCATGATCCTATTTTTCAGGTCAGTTCCTCTCGCACTCAACGATCCTTCTCCTATCGCACTTGGGGCTTTGTACCCAATCTCGGGTGGGGGTGATGATATCTCCCCCCTGACCTGGCGCCCTGGCTCCACAGATCTTTCCTTCCTACTGCTGTCGGACTCTACAACATGGTCTCTGCAGATGACCACACGTGTAGACACACACACACATCCCATACACAACTGTAAATGTCTCCCTGATGTGTAGTTTTTCCTAGTATAACAGAGTATTTTATTCTATTCTGTACAGTATTTTATTATTTTTGTATAGTAGTTCATTCTATTGTTCTATTGTCTTTTTTTTTTTTTTTTTAAACTTTTACTGCTCTTAACTTGTGCTTTCTGCCGTGATCAAAAATTTCCCACGTGTGGGACTAAGAAAGGTTTATCTTATCTTGATGATCCCCAAGACTACTGGGAAAATATTCTGTAGACTAAGGAGAAAAAAGTTTAACTTTCTGGGAGGTTTGACTCATGTTGCATCTGCCATAAAACTAACACAGCTTTTCATATAAAGAACATCATACCAACAGTCAATTAGCCGGTCGGTTCTGGATGGTACTTTGATAAGTGTTACACACAAATATTTAAGCAAAACTGGTACTTTCTGTTACTATGAGAAATTAAAATGATGATATACCTAAATCCAACTACTGACAAGCATTTCATTTAAAAGTTTTAAAGCATGCATTACAGTTTTTTTTAATTTCATTTTTATACAAGAGGTTTGTTATTTTATTAAGTGGAATTAACATTTTTAAAAGGACACATTTACTGTGCTTGTTCCACATTTTCTCATTTTACAGCCTTATTTCA
The DNA here is from genome assembly GCF_900408965.1 of Simochromis diagramma. Taxonomy (NCBI): domain Eukaryota; kingdom Metazoa; phylum Chordata; class Actinopteri; order Cichliformes; family Cichlidae; genus Simochromis; species Simochromis diagramma. Next base: position 8,179,862 of record NW_024386835.1, on the reverse strand, counting down.
AAATGGAATAAATACATTTTCACCTCAAAATTCTAAATCCAAAATCAGATTATGTTAAAGTAAAAAAAAAAGGTTTACTTGAAATTCTTGCAAATTTGTTAAAAATGAAACAAAATTGTAACATGGACATAAGTATCCATAGCTTCTGCCATGACACTGCCAATTGAGCACATGTGCATCTTGTTTCCACTGATCATCTGTCAAATGTTTCTACAGCTTCACTGGAGTGCATTCCTAGAGCTGGTTGCCCAGCCAATCTTGGCAGTTGGGGGTAGAAGTCATCAAAACGAATGACTTTAGTGAGGGCTACATATGGATAGTTCAGCAGCAACGAGTCAAAGCTGTCAAACCAATGATACGCGCCACCGTGAAGCAGCGACGTCGCTCAAAGCTTTAAATGAGCGCACGACTGCGACGTGTTGAACAGCCACGCTTAAGGACGAGCGACGGCAGCTTCAAAGCTTCTGTATTGTTTGGTCATCTCTGTTGTTTGGCTGAAAGTACATCCGGCTCCAAACTAGCTGCTTCAAAGCAGCGAGTGGAGAACAAGAGGACTCAGAATTGTGTCAGTGTGACACGTGTCAGCTTCGTTGCAGTAAACACAGGACTGATCTGTTCATCATTTGAATCCAGAGGGATCAAAACAACATGGTAAAGATCAGCACATTACTATATTGAACTAAACATGAATGGATTCATGAACAGACTTCAGACATGAGTGACTGTTGACTTTGACTTTTGACCTCTTTTATGGTTTAAGTTGTCAGAGACGAGCTGTGACCTGTTTGTTCACTCTGAGCCAGTCTGAGCAGTCAGGTGGCATATTTTGAAATCAGCACCTGAAGATATGGCCCTCTCACACTCTTCAGGTGATTTAGTTCACTAAACAGGTTAAGAACTCTGTACTCCTCAAACACAAAGAAACAGAAACCTTCTTAGTATCAGCAGCGGCTGAACAAACATGTCAGAGGTCAAAGGAACTTTTTATTCTAGCAGACAGTTTGTGTTTTCATGGACTGATTTCTCTGTTTAAAGATTTCCATGGAATGGATCAAACTTCTATAACAATAAGTTAATTAACTAAATTCACTGACTGAAGACATTTTGTGAACTTAGTTAAAATGTCATGAACAGTTAGATCTGACAGCATACATACACTAGTAGTCACAGTGTAAGAAAACCATTTCTAATGACATTCTTTCAACTTTCGTACTTAATTGGCAGCACTTAAAAATGAAGCTCTGAAGGACATCTTGAATTGTTAGATGCTGCTGTTGGGTGGATGAAACGAGTGTGTGCAGTTTGGGGAAAGGAACATGCTGAGCTATACTGAACAGACCTAAACTTACAAGCACACAGCACAGATCGGAATGGCTGCTTAAGCTGCTATGAAGTTTCAGTGAGTCCCTTTGTTCTTGAGGCTGAAACACAAAAAGAAAGAGAAAGAGAGAGAGAGAGAGAGAGAGCTCCCAGGAGGCCAGAAGGTCTCTAAATGTAACTTTAATACATAATAGAAAGTACTCTGATGGGTGGAGAAAGAAACACACCCAAAGAGCATTTGGAACTACAATGAAACAGGGTGACACAATCACATTGTGAAACCCTCAAGTGTGGAGTGGAGCTTGTTGTTGGTGTGTTTGAAGAAACTGTAAGTTTCCTCCTTTAACATTTTGTCTTTAGTAACTTTACTGTTTGTTCAGCTCATGTTTGATTTCTTCACACAACAAACTGTGTGTGTTTGTATTAAAGTCAGTGTGTAATGTTTTCCTGGCTAACATCAGCTGTGTGCAGCTTAGTTCCGGCACAAATCTGCCGCTCCATAGTTACTTACTTACTTACTTTATTTATTTATTTATATAGCATTCTTCACAGGATAAAAACCGCAAAGTGCTTCACAATAATATAAAACAAATGTACATAAAAAAGGACAACCCAACATTCAGCACAAATATAGTTAAAACCAATTTAAATAGAAGAGTCTTAAACTGCTTTTTAAAATAATTTTTAGTTCACAGTAAAAGACTCACAGGTGGACCAATGAGGCTGACCGTTATTTTCTGTTAGTGTGATCAGAATCTGGGAATCAGACTAAATATGTCCTGAGCTTGGCTGCCGTTTCACAGACACAGAGTGGACTTTGTAAAATTGTCTAGAAGTATGTTAGACAAAGGCTTCACATGTCAGCCACTGTTTAAAAATACTGAGCCACCAATTGTTGGCTCTAATCCAAAACAAGAGATGTTACAGAACACACAGTTGTCAGGACATGAGTCATTACAGTTCACTAAAACTACATGTGGAAAAAACAGTTTTAATAAACTAAAATCATTAATGCTTAATTAATAAAAAACTTGACCTTTAATGAGAATTAAAACTTAATGAAATTATTTTGTGAACTTGGGAAACAACTAAAATACAGTTATAGAGGAAATATCCAAAGTTTTAGTTCTTGTTAGTTTGGTTAAAAAAAAAACCCAAACAAACAAACTTGCTTTAGGAGGCTTTGATACATACAAAGTTATTTAGACTTTTGATGTAGCCAAGAATAAGAGCACTGCTTTCAAAAGGTACTGCTAAACTAATACTGAAACTAATGAAAACTAAACAAAAAGTAATCATTTAACAAAAACCTGAAATCAGAATCAGAATCAGAAAGGGTTTTATTGCCAAATGTTGAGCAGGTTTACAACATTAGGAAATTGCTGCGGTGCTTCAGTGCAAACATACTGTCATAAATTACGCTTAAATAGACATGAAAATAAGAATAAGAATTAAAAGTGCTAAGTAGATAGATAGATATATACATGAGTGCAGGTGGTGATCAGTGCCAAACATGGAATGATGCAGTGAACACAGCGTAGGGTCATGTGTTAGTGGAGGGAACAGTCATATGGTTATTGTTCATGTGTCCAACAGCAGAGGGGAAGAAACTGTTCTTATGGCAAGAGGTTCTGGTGCGAATGGACCGGAGCCTCCTGCCTGAGGGGAGCAGGTCAAACAGACTGTGTCCAGGGTGAGAAGGGTCAGCTGAGATCCGAGCTGCACGCCCCAGTGTCCTGGAGGTGTACAGGTCCTGCAGAGATGGGAGTCTGCAGCCAATCACCTTCTCAGCAGAGCGCACAACATGCTGCAGTCTCTGTTTGTCCCTGATAGTGGCTCCAGCGTACCACACGGTGATGGAGGAGGTGAGGATGGACTCGATGATTGCGGTGTAGAATTGCATCATCGTCCGTGTTGGCAGGTTGAATTTCTTCAGCTGCCTCAGGAAGTACATCCTCTGCTGGGCTTTCTTAATGACGGAGGTGATGGTGGGCTCCCACTTCAGGTCCTGGGTGATGGTGGTACCCAGGAAGCGGAATAAGTCCACAGAGGTGATGGGGGTGTCAGTCAGGATGATGGGGGGGGAGTGGAGCTGTGTGCTTCCTGAAGTCCACAATAATCTCCACTGTCTTCTGGGCATTTAGCACCAGGTTGTTGTGGCTGCACCAGGACACCAGACGTTCAACCTCCCTCCTGTAGGCAGACTCATCCCCGTCCGAGATGAGTCCAATAACGGTGGTGTCATCTGCAAACTTGATTAGCTTGACAGACTGGTGGGTGGAGGTGCAGCAGTTAGTATACAGGGAGAAGAGCAGAGGGGAAAGAACACAGCCCTGAGGGGAGCTGGTGCTGATGGTCCGGGAGTCCGAGACATTCTTTCCCAGCCTCACATGCTGCTTCCTGTCCGTCAGGAAGTCAGTGATCCACCGGCAGATGGGATCAGGCACATTCATCTGGGAAAGCTTGCCTCGGAGATGGTCTGGAAGGATGGTGTTGAAGGCAGAGCTGAAGTCCACAAACAGGATCCTGGCGTAGGTTCCTGGGGAGTCCAGATGCTGCAGGATGAAGTGTAGGGCCATGTTGATGGCGTCATCTACAGACCTGTTGGCTCTGTATGCTAACTGCAGGGGGTCCAGGAGGGGGGCCGTGAGGGTCTTGAGATAGGAGAGAACCAGGCGCTCAAATGACTTCATGACCACAGATGTCAGAGCCACGGGTCTGTAGTCATTTAGTCCAGTGATCCTAGGTTTCTTGGGGACAGGGATTATGGTAGAGGACTTGAAGCAGGCAGGCACATGACATGCCTGCAGTGAGGAGTTGAAGATGCCAGAAAACACTGGGGCCAGCTCGTTTGCACAGTGTCTGAGGGTGGCAGGAGACACACCGTCTGGGCTGGGAGCTTTTCGAGCATTCAGACTCTTAAACTGCTTCCTCACACCTGCTTCATGAATATGAAGAGTTGTGGTGGGAGGAGGTGGTGTGAAATCCTCTTTTGTGTGGGGTGAGGAGGGGGGTGTTGTAGGTGAAGTGTTTGAAGGTGGTGATGGCTCTATGGAGGGGGGAGAGGTGGGGGAATGAGTGTCCAAAGTGTCTCTATTGTTGGGGCCGTTGGAGGTGTGAAGGCTGCCTGATGGCTCGTCAAAACGGCAGTAAAAGTCGTTGAGGGTGTTGGCCAAGAGCAAGTCATCAGTGGAGTGGGGGGTTTTAGGCTTGTAGTTGGTGATATTCCTAAAACCTTTCCACACAGAGGCCGAGTCATTCTCTGAGATCTGCTGCTGCATCTTCTCAGAGTGCTGGTGTTTAGCAACGTCCACTTCTTTAGTGAACCTGTACTTGGCCTCTCTGTAGCAGTCCCTGTCTCCGCTTCTGAACGCCTTTCTCTTTTCCAGCCACAGCTTTTTGAGTTTAGGAGTAAACCAGGGTTTGTCATTGTTATAACTCACCCTGGTGCGTGATGGCACAATGCTGTCCTCACAGAAGTGGATATAGGAGGTGACAGTGTCCGTAAACTCGTCCAAGCTGTTAGAAGCAGCCTTCATTGTGTCCCAGTCTGTAGACTCCAAACACGTGCGAAGCTCCTCCACAGCCTCGTTGCTCCACAGTTTTTTGGTCCTCACGACAGGTTTGGAGAGCTTCAGCCTCTGTCTGTACGCGGGGATTAGGTGGATCATGACGTGGTCAGAAAGTCCGAGTGAAGCGCGGGGCACCGCACGATAGGCCCCGCTGATCGTGCTGTAACAGTGGTCTAATGTCCTCTCCTCTCTGGTCGGGCATTTAATATACTGCTTGTATTTGGGAAGCTCATGGCTCAGATTGGCTTTGTTAAAGTCCCCAAGAGCAATGATGAGAGAGTCCGGGAATGTCCGCTCCATGTGCAGTATCTGCTCCGCGAGTGCGCACTGAGCTGCCTGCGCATCCGCATCTGGCGGGATGTAAACAGCGGCCAGGATGAATGAAGCAAACTCCCGCGGAGAATAAAACGGTTTGCAGTGAATAAAAAGGTATTCCAAATGAGCAAACTCTCTCAGGAAACTAACAGAAACTAAAGTGAATTAAAATAAAATTTAAAAAAAAAATCAAAATTAGAAAATGCTATAGATTTGTGTTTGGGTGGGGTTTTTCTCACCTCAGAAACCTTCATATGTAGATCTTGACAAGTGGACTGGAAGGGAGTGATAGTAGAGTTCACTGTTAATGGATAAATTTCAAAGATGAGAAATATGATTTATTTCTGATCTCTGAACAGCACAGACAGGCTGAAGTGACACTTTTCATTATTTCAAACACTCGGTTTCACTTCTGCTCTTTGTGTGTTAGATCTGCAGGATTGAACAACACAATCAAGACTGAGCCACAGACTTGTTGTACCACATACTTTGTTCACTGCATCGATTGACAACAGAGCTCACTGACAGCAAACTGTGAATACAATGCCTCTGCTGAACAATAAACTTGGAATTTTTAAAGTGTTCTTTAAACTAGACCTAGCAAGTTGGCCTCTGTTAAAAATCTTGTGTCACAAACTGTTGGCTCTGCTCCAACAGACTGTCCACACCAAAACAAACATGAGAGTTGGTAAAACACGTTTTACATTTCTCAGACTGACTGGATTAGATTGGAGACACATTATTATAGTATTATAGTATAGTAAGTATAAAGTATATTAAGTTTTAAAAATCGCTTTACTGAAATTGCAGCTTGTTATGGAAATTTAATTAATAAAGCCTACAGATACAGATGCGCAGTAAGCCAACACCTTTTAATAAACATAATAAACAAGCATCCTTGGGAGAGAGCTGCGATCGCGGGGCACTGACCAGCAGTCTCTCCCCTGATCTCAGCTCTGGTTTTAAATACAGTCAGATAACGTATTACACAGCTGTTGTGTATACCTTTGACCCTTACCAGGAGGGGGACGATTTTTAAAGAAGTTAAAGAACTATTTGTTGCAAAGCAGATCAAATGAGAAACATGCACAACATTATTTCAGTCTCTTAATCACAGGCAGTGTACCAAATCATCAAGCAGTGAGTGTGGAATAGATTTTTAGTCTTTCACTACAATGTAGTGTAGGCATCCTGTTTGAGCAATGTTTAGAGCATCCTGTTAAATGCTGTAACTTAGGAACAGCTAAGATACTGCACAGTACCCTCAAGCTCCCAGGTTTCGGGTAGAGGACCCGAGTTTGAAAGATAAGCCAACCGCAGGGGTGAGAGGAGACATTGTTTTAAATATCTCGTTGTCAAGGTAAAGCTCTAAGATACAATAATATCAGAGGAAAAACCTTTTTTTAAAAAAAAAAATATATATCAGGAAAAAACAAATGAGGAAAAAATGGGGCAGTTAAAGGGAAAAGCAAAAAAAAAGTTTTGGTCAAATTTCCTTCAGTTCATGAACAGATGTTCTACTTTCACTTTCAGGGTATAAACAGACAGATTTAGTTTCAGTCAGAGGACTGCTCATACAAACACTGCTGATCGTTTTCACCTGAATTCATCTCATCATTGTGAATCTGACTTTGTTTATTCGATTGAAAAGGAGACAAGTTCATGTTTATTAGTTAATTTTGCATGTAAATGCTCCTTTCTCTGATTCACTGCTTTTTCCATCATTTTTCTGCTCTGTGTGTTTGGAGCGCTCGTTGTGGAAACATGACTTATGTCACAGCTGCTCACAGACACTGAGGGGTCATTTTTAAACTGTTTTTTTTTTTAATGTTCAAGGCATGAAATGACAAAAGGAAAATTTAAGTGAAAAAAGCTACAGTGGTCTTTGAAGGAAACCTTTTAAAAAAGGCCTCTCTTATTGGAAAGGTCCCAGAGGGTTAATCTCAGGGACTGTAAAATGATCAGTGGAAATTATAATGGAGTTTGTATAATGTTTATTGGAGTCCTCAGAATTTGTGCTCACTGATGTACAAACATAGACCCTCCCACAGACAGAAACACCTTCTTCTCTCTCTTTTTGTTTTTCAGTTTACAGACACCATGGGTGCTCGTCAGTCTGCTGTTCATATTACAAACAAGACCGAGGTCTACACCCTTTGTAACCCCAGGTGACTATACATTTGTTCTTCAGTGTACAGTGGTAGTTTCTAAAGTGGGATCTTTCTAAATTTCTACACATTAAAAATCTAAAAAATCTGAAAAAATATGATTTAAGCTGCTTGCACAGCTTAAATCATATTTTTTCACTTTGTTTTACAAACTCATTCATATTGACCTTTCATGCAGGTGAGTGCTGCACAGCTGATGATCTAAAAATAAGAGAAATGTATATAAAATGAAATATAAGTGACCTAAGCAGCATCACACCTGTGTTTGTGTGCAGTAAACACAAAGAAAACAATCTAACAATGACACACATTTCCTGTGCCAGTTTTTGACTCTAAAAAATGATCCACCTGACTCATTATGAGGAGTTCAGGTCCTGTTTGAATAAGAATATTAATTTATATTTTTTCTTTTTTCTGACTAGCCTGCATCTTGTTAGTGGACGCTGCCTAATTCCTTTGCCAACAAAACTTGGGCCATATGAATCTGACAACAGTCTGTTCTCTAAGACTGATGGCACAACGTGTGGATCTGTTGGAGTCTTCACTTACCATCTCTACGATCCATCTAAAAACAGAGCTGATAAGAAAATAGCCGTTATGTTCTCTGTTCCTTTTGACTACGCCCGGTACTCTAACTGGTTCGCAGTCGGAGTCTTTGACAAGGAAATAAAGTGTGATGGGGATCTTTTTCATAAGATGTATTACAGTAAAGAGAGAGGTTTTGTCAGAGGAAAGGCTGATGGTCATGATCTGAAACACACAGCTGATGATGTTGTCATTACATTGGGCATGACAAACTCCAGTGTTGCAACACTGAAAATTGACGTACACAACAGGGAATAAAGTAATTGTGCAAATGAGAGATCTGATTGTTTGTAGGGCAAATAATGAAAAATGGCTTAATCACCTCTCATTAAATGGCCTGTATTTGTATAGCGCTTTACTAGTCCCTAAGGACCCCAAAGTGCTTTACACATCCAGTCATCCACCCATTCACACACACATTCACCTCTCATTAGTATTTATCTGGATTTATTTACCCTAACACTGATGATCAGGATAAACAGTTATCAACTTGCTAAGTTAACCCAGGGTTTCCACCTCTTCCACAGAAAATGATCCTTATAACATCCTCACCAGAGATGTTAGCAAATGGTGATGAAAAATCTAAAAAGACTATAAAAGACATGCCAGTAAAATCTAACGCTGTTATAGGACATGTGAAAAGGACATGTGATTAATATGCAGTTTGATAATAGATAGATAGCAGATAATATGCATTTGAGATTGTGAATCAGCATTGCAGTCCAGAAAAAACAGGGTTGATGCTGAAGTTACCTTAATGAGCCAAAATCCTCTATTTTTTAAACTACTAAGGTTTTAACTCCAAAGTTTTACATCCAATCATTAAAGATCAGGTAACTCAAATGAAAACTCTCCACCAAAAGTTTTTAGAAAATCATCACTAAATTTTGAGCAAGTAATGGAAAATTTTAGGGATTTCATATTATGTTAATGGTTCTGCTGGAAATACTTTCTGAAAAATACTGATTTTATGTTTCCTGTGCATAAATTTAAACTTGTGATTCTTTATTTTTTCATGCCCTGAACATGAAAAAAATAAATAAATCAGACTTTACTAACACTGTCCTTTGTGCTTCATTCACTGACATTGATTCCACTTAAAGGATTTTGTTTCAGTTTGTGAAAAATGTGTAATTCTTCAAATAATATAATATAAATCAAATTTTGACACACATGTTCACAGTATTGCTGTATGGAAAGAGCAGAAAAATACTTTTGGACCACTTTTGTTTTTAAATCATAGAACAATGGATTTTAAAACAAACAACTGACGCATTCAGATTATGCACATTGTTGTGCATAATCTGAATGCTAATCTCAATGTTGAGTGCTACCATTTTGCCTTATTAGTGAGCTGACAGAAAATCAATTCTTTAACAAATATCTTACTAAAATGGGAACCAGCACATATGTGTAAATTGGGACTTCATGTGACTTCTCACATAAATTTAAAATGAAGCTTGTAGTGATGGTAATTTCAATTCTTTTTACTGAATCGAGTCTTTGAATGAGTCACTCACCAAAATGAATCAAGTTTTTTGACTCATTTGAGTCACTGAATCAGTTGCCCAGAGAGTGTAAGAAATTTACATTTTCACTCAAACTTAGTTTATTTCTCTTTTCATGTAAATCCTACTGCTAAGATGAGTGATTGAAAAAAAAAAACTATTTTATAGGGGAATTTCTAAAGGGAACATTTATTTTATTTTATTTTATTTTATTTTATTTTATTTTATTAGTATTTTCCTTAAATGTGTCAAATATACGGTGGCCCTGAGAGACCAAACGGACTGCAACTTCAGAAAACACTTGCAAAAAAAAAATGCTGCAAAAAGAAAAACGCTGCAAAAAGAAAAATGCTGCAAAAGCACACACAACACAATGGAAATGTTTCTGGGGAGACACGAACCAAAACATGCTAACAAGTGCATTGGGACTGGGAGACACTTCAAAGAAGTGGAAGCGGAGCGGCCAAAGAGTAAACTTTCAAAAGTAAGTTCTGAATATTATGTCACTTATTTATGTGCAAATGTTTAATAATTAAGAACATTAAAACATTACTGTTGGCCACATGCCGGCAAAGTTATGTGACATTAGCGATGTTTGTACTTTCAGCATTTACTTTGTTTTAAAGCCTTTACTTTAAAATATACGCCGTTCAATAGTCGACCCTAATCGTACAGATAATGTGATGATTTTATGGATAATTAAAGTCAGTCATATATCCACAAACACAGCAAGCTGAAAGTCAGTGATGCTGCTCGGTTTGCAGTCCTGAATATCACGGCACAAGCAGGATTCACTGCACTGTTAATGTTAGCTATGTTATATTGCTGCCTCTGTTCGGTGGTGTCGAGCCAAACGGACTTTAACGTGTGTTTGAACGAGCTGACGGTTCACTCGTTAAGCTGAAAGAAAGATGCTTTAATCACAGCAGTCACACATGTGTCCACTGTACCATCTGGGAACTCTTCTTGTTTAGCACTCGTAATAACAGAAACACTAAATCCTCCTTCTCTGGTGCTGTTGTGTAGCAGTGTGTACACCTGAGACTGTCACCTGTCTGTCTGTCCTGCACTCTCTCTCTGTTTCTTTCTCTCTGATTGTGGAATAAAAGTATGAACATGTGTTTATAAGTTACACTTGTGTTTGAATCCTGCAGCTTATCACACATTTGATTTCCATGTGTGACGACTGCAAGTGTCCAGAGTGAGGACAGACTGAGGGACCCACTGCTGCACATCATCTGTGAGGCTTTGCACCCCTGATGATCCACCAGGACAAACTCAGCAGTGTGTGAGGAAGAGGAGGAGGAAGAGCCAGCAGCAGCTGACAGATGGAGAGAATAGACAGACTGTTCCCTGTTTGTGAAGGACTGCTAGGAAAGTTTAACATAACTGTCTGTCCTGAATCAGTCTTATTAGGTAATGTTCAAATAATGTTATCATCCCAGTGTTTTCAGTGTGGGAGAAAGTACTCAGGGCCTTCAAGTTACACACTATGAAAGGCAGCAACGAGTTTAATGTTCAGAAACCTAAAGTATGTATCAGCAGCAGAATGGAGCTAAAAATAAATGTTTGTTTCAGTTCTATGAAGCTTTGAGTATTTTGGATCAGTAGCACTGCTGTGTTTGTTGCATCATATTGCTGTAACTGTTTATATGCTTTATATATTCTGAGGTAAGTTGATCTATAGTGTTACATCATATTCTATAAGGATGTTATGTGTTTGTAGACTTTCTGCCCAGTTTGACCCATTTAGCAGAAGTCAGCCTGTTTAAGGCTCTGATATCTGTTCTGTATGACTTAAAGCAGTTATGACATGGTCTGATTTTCTCACCCAATAAAGGAATATTTCATATATCAGTCTACTCTTCATTCTATCAGAAACAGTTATCACAGCTCGTACATTTGCTTTTTACACATATATGTAAGCATTGAGCCAAATTTAGTAATGCCAACATATTAAAAGAACAATATTTGTCTCTTATATATAATACATCTATATATACACTGTCACAGATGCTTGTCTTTAAGTGAAGATTTAAGGTGATAATATAAATAAATGCAACTTGAATCTTTACTGAAGCTCAGTGTTTGACACAGAGTTCATGTTCACTGCTGTAATAACTAATAATGATTAATATAATATTGACCATATTATATTTACATTACCAAAGTGAGATGACTTTAGTCTCATGAACAACATTAGCTAATTGTTATTTACTAGCTAATCTTAAATGACTGTTCAGTACAGAAATGAAGCCCAACAATCATGTTTTACTGTCCTGTGGTCTCAGCCTCAGATACTTGTCAAATCACCCAAAGCTCATGTAGAAACAAATGTACAAAATATGTTCTCCTTCTTTTCTGTCAAACAAAGCTGTATGAAACGTTTCCAGCTGTTAGTATCATGGTTGCTAGGCAACCTGGGCAGTGCGACGGAGGCTAGACCGTCCCATTTCACAAGCCTACAAGCCTCGCACTTCCGGCCTCAGCGGTCTTTGAGTACGCGGCCCTTGAGGACCGTTAAGGCTGCATACTTTAAGGCTGCAGACCCTGAATTGGGAAACAGTCCCTGAATTGGGATACAACCATACATACATGTTTTGGTTCGTGCAACTGGTCCGTCCGGTTATTGTCTCCCCAGAAACATTTCCGTTGTGTTGTGTGTGCTTTTGCAGCGTTTTTCTTTTTGCAGCATTTTTCTTTTTGCAGCATTTTTCTTTTGCAGCGTTTTTCTTTTTGCAAGTGTTTTCTGAAGTTGCAGTCCGTTTGGCCTCTCAGGGACACCGTACAAATATATATTTTCTCATCTAAATAATTTCGTGAAATAGCGAATTTATGATTATTTTACTTACATTATTGCAGCAGCAGAATGCAAGTCAGACACTTTATTTTTTTTAATAGTGGTGGAACTCAGTTCATATATTTTTTCCTTTAGCCTATCTTTGCAAAACAAACAAAGTATAGTCCGAATGTAGTGCGAGCGTCCACTGAGCTGTGAGCCAAGGGGCTGTAAAGCACCTTAACGTCGGTTGCCAACCAAGAAGAAGAAGCTGTGAGCCAGAAGCAAGGGGGTGATTTGATTCGTTCAGCTCGTTTGAGCTGTGAGCCAGAAGGAAGGGGATTAGTGAGTGAGTGAGTGATTCGTTCATGCTACGATTCAGCACAGGAAGGGAGGGGGTGAGTAACGAAAATGTGCTGTTAGCATGTTAGCAGAGCGATGCTACTGTGAACTTTTGAGGTATTGTCTTGAAGTGAGCTTTCTAGTTTTTCTTCCATCCCAGAGCAGAAATGTTTTTGTTAAGAAACTGGCTGTTGTTCTTTCCCACACTTTTAATGATAAGCTAGACATATTTCTACTAATGAAATTAGTTTGCTAACAGTAACAGTGATGAGTCAGTGAGTTGGGCTTGTGAATCATGATTCACGAGTCAGCAAAGTGATTAGTATTAGTGATCGAGTATTGAACGATTTGTTCATGACTCGCACATCACTAGAAGCTTGTGCTACCAAATGATTTCCTGAGAAAAAAATACAAAACTACAAGAAAGAAATAAAAACAGAGCGTTCAAATAAAAAAAAAATGCCATGCCAGAGAGAGATATTATACCCCTTGTCAAACTGAGTGATTTATGGCCCCAATAAAAATGATTCATGGGCTCAGGAAGTAAAGGAAGTAATAAAGGAAGTAACAAAAATATGATATTCATAAAAATATGATAGTCATAAAAATATGATATTCATAAAAAGTATGATTTTCATAAAATTATGATATTCATCCAAAATATGCTAGTCGCATTGCTTTTTTCCCCCAAAAAACAACTAATTGATTATTTTAAAAAAGTTTTTATATCTAATAGCATTCTTTTATTAAAAGTTTTTACTTTTTATGCTTAAAAAACGCCATCTGGTGGTGGGTCAGCACGTGTGTGTGTGTGCCCGAGGCTGTGTGTCTGTGCGCGCTCGTGGGCGCGCCTGTCTCGGGGCCATGCTTGTGTCTTGGGGTCCGTGTTTATGTGTGGAAATGTGTTAAACTGTAGTAAAAGTGCTTAGTTAAACTTGGGCTTTTTTTAACATTCAGTATGGCCAGACATACATGTTGCATGCCTCGGGGGAAAACTTTATTTCAATTTATATGCATTTGTTTAATCCGAGTCGCAAAAAACTCTTGCGATCCCCCAAGCATAAACCCACCGCGGCTCCCAGCAAAAAACTCCTGAAAAACCCTCCATCTTTTCTCCAAAAACACACGTCAAAAAACCCCTAGAATAACTCGATAAAACTCTCGCGGTTCCCACCCCAAACCTTAGGCAAATAAGCAGGAAAAACCTCCTGAAAAAACCCCTCCGTATTTCTCCAAAAACGAACAACAAAAAACCCCTGTTAGGGACCCCTCTATTTCCAAAGCCTATCTTCGGTAACAGGGCAAAAACTCCTGAAAAAATCCTTAGTCTTTTTTCTTCAAACCAGCCCTCTTACCAGCTCCATCTAAAATTCAGCGCAAAGTTCTCCCTTCGCTCTTAATCGCACAGGACTGCAGCCGCTGCCAGCGCACAATCTTTTCCTTGTTCCGGCCCAGCTCCCGAATGCTGCTTACCTCGTTTGAAAATTTGCGCCGGAGACCAACTCCGCCTCCGAGGCGTGCCTAACTCGCCCCGCTGCCAATCACATAACAAAGGGACAGCTCCCCTCGCACCCCGATTGGCCAATCGCACGCAGGTCCGATTTACCTTCTTTGCGATAGGTTCACTGGCTGGCTCTCGATCAGGTTAAATAATTTAACATTTAGGCCTAAATGTAACTCTTCTTTTCTACCGGAAAAAAACCCTATGCAAGAGAGATTCCAATTTTGGGGCTATGCCTTCAGCCTAGGAGAGAGCGAAATCTTTTTCTATCAGCTAAATGCAGGTGAAAGTTTTTTGCCCACTAACACCTTGGATTGCCTTTACTTCGTCTGACTGGGGTGTTTTTAACCTCATCGCTATGCCCGAAGTGCAGTAGAGCCTGCGAGAAACGAGCTCGCAACAACTGCAAACCAGGGATCATCAACAACTGCCGTGGCTTTCCCTATGTGCATATCAATCGGTAAGTGTTAATCTTCCTGTCTAACTACATTTTTGCTGGACCTCCAGCAGGCCCCGGGGACCAACATCGCACCTTGCTCTTGCCTCCCTTACAGCTGAAAAAGGTCCATGCTTGTGCCCTGGCCCTGCTGAAATTCCCTCTCCATTTAGCCGAGGCAGTGAGTCGGCCTCCTGTCTCCCCTACGGTCGAAAAAGATGTGCTCCTGGGCGCACTGGCCCTGCTGCTACTCACATCGGGCATGGACCTGGACCTCCAGCAGGCCCCGGGGACCAACATCGCACCTTGCTCTTGCCTCCCTTACAGCTGAAAAAGGTCCATGCTTGTGCCCTGGCCCTGCTGAAATTCCCTCTCCATTTAGCCGAGGCAGTGAGTCGGCCTCCTGTCTCCCCTACGGTCGAAAAAGATGTGCTCCTGGGCGCACTGGCCCTGCTGCTACTCACATCGGGCATGGACCTGGACCTCCAGCAGGCCCCGGGGACCAACATACTCCTCTGCTCTACTCCCAAACTAGCTTTCCTTCTCCCGCAGTTACCCTCCACCACATATCCAGCATTCCCTCTCCATTTAGCCGAGGCAGTGAGTCGGCCTCCTGTCTCCCCTACGGTCGAAAAGATGTGCTCCTGGGCGCACTGGCCCTGCTGCTACTCACATCGGGCATGGACCTGGACCTCCAGCAGGCCCCGGGGACCAACATCGCACCTTGCTCTTGCCTCCCTTACAGCTGAAAAAGGTCCATGCTTGTGCCCTGGCCCTGCTGAAATTCCCTCTCCATTTAGCCGAGGCAGTGAGTCGGCCTCCTGTCTCCTTTACGGTCGAAAAAGATGTGCTCCTGGGCGCACTGGCCCTGCTGCTACTCACATCGAGCATGGACCTGGACCTCCAGCAGGCCCCGGGGACCAACATCGCACCTTGCTCTTGCCTCCCTTACAGCTGAAAAAGGTCCATGCTTGTGCCCTGGCCCTGCTGAAATTCCCTCTCCATTTAGCCGAGGCAGTGAGTCGGCCTCCTGTCTCCCTACGGTCGAAAAAGATGTGCTCCTGGGCGCACTGGCCCTGCTGCTACTCACATCGGGCATGGACCTGGACCTCCAGCAGGCCCCGGGGACTCACATACTCCCCTGCTCTACTTCCGCACTAGCTTTCCTTTCTTGCAGTTACGCTCCACCGCATATCCAGCTATGACCTGGACCTCCAGCAGGCCTCGGGGACCTACATCGCACCTTGCTCTTGTCTCCCTTACAGCTGAAAAAGGTCCATGCTTGTGCCCTGGCCCTTCTGAAATCCCCTCTCCATTTAGCCGAGGCAGTGAGTCGGCCTCCTGTCTCCTTTACGGTCGAAAAAGATGTGCTCCTGGGCGCACTGGCCCTGCTGCTACTCACATCGGGCATGGACCTGGACCTCCAGCAGGCCCCGGGGACCTACATCGCACCTTGCTCTTGTCTCCCTTACAGCTGAAAAAGGTCCATGCTTGTGCCCTGGCCCTGCTGAAATTCCCTCTCCATTTAGCCGAGGCAGTGAGTCGGCCTCCTGTCTCCTTTACGGTCGAAAAAGATGTGCTCCTGGGCGCACTGGCCCTGCTGCTACTCACATCGGGCATGGACCTGGACCTCCAGCAGGCCCCGGGGACCAACATACTCCTCTGCTCTACTCCCAAACTAGCTTTCCTTCTCCCGCAGTTACCCTCCACCACATATCCAGCATGGCCCTTGTCCTCCAGCAGGCCCCGGGGACCCACATCCTCCCCTGCTCTACTCCCCCACTAGCTTTCCTTTCTTGCAGTTACGCTCCACCGCATATCCAGCATGGACCCTGACCTCCAGCAGGCCCCGGGGACCAACATCGCACCTTGCTCTTGCCTCCCTTACAGCTGAAAAAGGTCCATGCTTGTGCCCTGGCCCTGCTGAAATTCCCTCTCCATTTAGCCGAGGCAGTGAGTCGGCCTCCTGTCTCCCCTACGGTCGAAAAGATGTGCTCCTGGGCGCACTGGCCCTGCTGCTACTCACATCGGGCATGGACCTGGACCTCCAGCAGGCCCCGGGGACCAACATCGCACCTTGCTCTTGCCTCCCTTACAGCTGAAAAAGGTCCATGCTTGTGCCCTGGCCCTGCTGAAATTCCCTCTCCATTTAGCCGAGGCAGTGAGTCGGCCTCCTGTCTCCCCTACGGTCGAAAAAGATGTGCTCCTGGGCGCACTGGCCCTGCTGCTACTCACATCGGGCATGGACCTGGACCTCCAGCAGGCCCCGGGGACCAACATCGCACCTTGCTCTTGCCTCCCTTACAGCTGAAAAAGGTCCATGCTTGTGCCCTGGCCCTGCTGAAATTCCCTCTCCATTTAGCCGAGGCAGTGAGTCGGCCTCCTGTCTCCCCTACGGTCGAAAAAGATGTGCTCCTGGGCGCACTGGCCCTGCTGCTACTCACATCGGGCATGGACCTGGACCTCCAGCAGGCCCCGGGGACCAACATCGCACCTTGCTCTTGCCTCCCTTACAGCTGAAAAAGGTCCATGCTTGTGCCCTGGCCCTTCTGAAATCCCCTCTCCACTTAGCCGAGGCAGTGAGTGGGCCTCCTGTCTCCCCACTAGCTTTCCTTCTTGCAGTTACGCTCCACCGCATATCCAGCATGGACCTTGACCTCCAGCAGGCCCCGGGGACCACCATCGCACCTTGCTCTTGCTCCCTTACAGCTGAAAAAGGTCCAGCTTGTGCCCGGGCCCTGCTGAAATTCCCTCTCCATTTAGCCGAGGCAGTGAGTCGGCCCCTGTCTCCTACGGTCGAAAAAGATGTGCTCCTGGGCGCACGGCCCTGCTGCTACCACATCGGGCATGGACCTGGACCTCCAGCAGGCCCCGGGGACCAACATACACCTCTGCTCTACTCCCCCACTAGCTTCCTTCTCCCGCAGTTACCCTCCACCACATATCCAGCATGGCCCTTGCCCTCAAGCCTGCCCCGGGGACCACATACTCCTCTGCTCTACTCCACTAGCTTTCCTTCCTTGCAGTTGCGCTCCACCGCATATCCAGCATGGACCTGACCTCCAGCAGGCCCCGGGGACCACATCGCACCTTGCTCTTGCCTCCCTTACAGCTGAAAAAGGTCCATGCTTGTGCCCTGGCCCTGCTGAAATTCCCTCTCCATTTAGCCGAGGCAGTGAGTCGGCCTCCTGTCTCCCCTACGGTCGAAAAAGATGTGCTCCTGGGCGCACTGGCCCTGCTGCTACTCACATCGGGCATGGACCTGGACCTCCAGCAGGCCCCGGGGACCAACATCGCACCTTGCTCTTGCCTCCCTTACAGCTGAAAAAGGTCCATGCTTGTGCCCTGGCCCTGCTGAAATTCCCTCTCCATTTAGCCGAGGCAGTGAGTCGGCCTCCTGTCTCCCCTACGGTCGAAAAAGATGTGCTCCTGGGCGCACTGGCCCTGCTGCTACTCACATCGGGCATGGACCTGGACCTCCAGCAGGCCCCGGGGACCAACATCGCACCTTGCTCTTGCCTCCCTTACAGCTGAAAAAGGTCCATGCTTGTGCCCTGGCCCTGCTGAAATTCCCTCTCCATTTAGCCGAGGCAGTGAGTCGGCCTCCTGTCCCTACGGTCGAAAAAGATGTGCTCCTGGCGCACTGGCCCTGCTGCTCTCACATCGGGCATGGACCTGGACCTCCAGCAGGCCCCGGGGACCACATCGCACCTTGCTCTTTTCCCTTACAGCTGAAAAAGGTCCATGCTGGTGCCTGGCCCTGCTGAAATTCCCCTCCATTTAGCCGAGGCAGTGAGTCGGCCTCCTGTCTCCTACGGTCGAAAAAGATGTGCTCCTGGGCGCACTGGCCCTGCTGCTATCACATCGAGCATGGACCTGGACCTCCAGCAGGCCCCGGGGACCAACATACACTTCTGCTCTACTCCCCCACTAACTTTCCTTCTCCCGCAGTTACCCTCCACCACATATCCAGCATGGCCCTTGCCTCCAGCAGGCCCGGGGGACCACATCTCCCTGCTCCACTCCCACTAGCTTTCCTCTGCAGTACGCTCCACCGCATATCCAGGCATGGACCTGACCTCCAGCAGGCCCCGGGGACCACATCGCACCTTGCTCTTGCCTCCCTTACAGCTGAAAAAGGTCCATGCTTGTGCCCTGGCCCTGCTGAAATTCCCTCTCCATTTAGCCGAGGCAGTGAGTCGGCCTCCTGTCTCCCCTACGGTCGAAAAAGATGTGCTCCTGGGCGCACTGGCCCTGCTGCTACTCACATCGGGCATGGACCTGGACCTCCAGCAGGCCCCGGGGACCAACATCGCACCTTGCTCTTGCCTCCCTTACAGCTGAAAAAGGTCCATGCTTGTGCCCTGGCCCTGCTGAAATTCCCTCTCCATTTAGCCGAGGCAGTGAGTCGGCCTCCTGTCTCCCCTACGGTCGAAAAAGATGTGCTCCTGGGCGCACTGGCCCTGCTGCTACTCACATCGGGCATGGACCTGGACCTCCAGCAGGCCCCGGGGACCAACATCGCACCTTGCTCTTGCCTCCCTTACAGCTGAAAAAGGTCCATGCTTGTGCCCTGGCCCTGCTGAAATTCCCTCTCCATTTAGCCGAGGCAGTGAGTCCCTGCTCCTACGTCGAAAAGATGTGCTCCTGGGCGCACTGGCCTGCTGCTACTCACATCGGCATGGACCTGACCTCCAGCAGGCCAGGGGACCAACATCGCACCTTGCTCTTGCCTCCCTTACAGCTGAAAAAGGTCCATGCTTGTGCCCTGGCCCTGCTGAAATTCCCTCTCCATTTAGCCGAGGCAGTGAGTCGGCCTCCTGTCTCCCCTACGGTCGAAAAAGATGTGCTCCTGGGCGCACTGGCCCTGCTGCTACTCACATCGGGCATGGACCTGGACCTCCAGCAGGCCCCGGGGACCAACATCGCACCTTGCTCTTGCCTCCCTTACAGCTGAAAAAGGTCCATGCTTGTGCCCTGGCCCTGCTGAAATTCCCTCTCCATTTAGCCGAGGCAGTGAGTCGGCCTCCTGTCTCCCCTACGGTCGAAAAAGATGTGCTCCTGGGCGCACTGGCCCTGCTGCTACTCACATCGGGCATGGACCTGGACCTCCAGCAGGCCCCGGGGACCAACATCGCACCTTGCTCTTGCCTCCCTTACAGCTGAAAAAGGTCCATGCTTGTGCCCTGGCCCTGCTGAAATTCCCTCTCCATTTAGCCGAGGCAGTGAGTCGGCCTCCTGTCTCCCCTACGGTCGAAAAAGATGTGCTCCTGGGCGCACTGGCCCTGCTGCTACTCACATCGGGCATGGACCTGGACCTCCAGCAGGCCCCGGGGACCAACATCGCACCTTGCTCTTGCCTCCCTTACAGCTGAAAAAGGTCCATGCTTGTGCCCTGGCCCTGCTGAAATTCCCTCTCCATTTAGCCGAGGCAGTGAGTCGGCCTCCTGTCTCCCCTACGGTCGAAAAAGATGTGCTCCTGGGCGCACTGGCCCTGCTGCTACTCACATCGGGCATGGACCTGGACCTCCAGCAGGCCCCGGGGACCAACATCGCACCTTGCTCTTGCCTCCCTTACAGCTGAAAAAGGTCCATGCTTGTGCCCTGGCCCTGCTGAAATTCCCTCTCCATTTAGCCGAGGCAGTGAGTCGGCCTCCTGTCTCCCCTACGGTCGAAAAAGATGTGCTCCTGGGCGCACTGGCCCTGCTGCTACTCACATCGGGCATGGACCTGGACCTCCAGCAGGCCCCGGGGACCAACATCGCACCTTGCTCTTGCCTCCCTTACAGCTGAAAAGGTCCATGCTTGTGCCCTGGCCCTGCTGAAATTCCCTCTCCATTTAGCCGAGGCAGTGAGTCGGCCTCCTGTCTCCCTACGGTCGAAAAAGATGTGCTCCTGGGCGCACTGGCCCTGCTGCTACTCACATCGGGCATGGACCTGGACCTCCAGCAGGCCCCGGGGACCAACATCGCACCTTGCTCTTGCCTCCCTTACAGCTGAAAAAGGTCCATGCTTGTGCCCTGGCCCTGCTGAAATTCCCTCTCCATTTAGCCGAGGCAGTGAGTCGGCCTCCTGTCTCCCCTACGGTCGAAAAAGATGTGCTCCTGGGCGCACTGGCCCTGCTGCTACTCACATCGGGCATGGACCTGGACCTCCAGCAGGCCCCGGGGACCAACATCGCACCTTGCTCTTGCCTCCCTTACAGCTGAAAAAGGTCCATGCTTGTGCCTGGCCCTGCTGAATCCCCTCCATTTAGCCGAGGCAGTGAGTCGGCCTCCTGTCCTCCTAGGTCGAAAAAGATGTGCTCCTGGGCGCACTGGCCCTGCTGCAACTCACATCGGGCATGGACCTGGACCTCCAGCAGGCCCCGGGGACCAACATCGCACCTTGCTCTGCCTCCCTTACAGCTGAAAAAGGTCCATGCTTGTGCCCTGGCCCTCTGAAATCCCCTCTCCATTTAGGCGAGGCAGTGAGTCGGCCTCCTGTCTCCCTACGGTCGAAAAAGATGGCCCTGGGCCACTGGCCCGGCTGCTACTCACACGGGCATGGACCTGGACTCCAGCAGGCCCCGGGACCAACAGACCTTCTGCTCTACTCCCTGACACCACTTTCGCTTCTCTCCGCAGTTACCTCCACCACATAGCCACAGGGCCCTTGGCCTCCAGCCTGCCCGCGGGGACCACGATCTGCCTCCTGGCTGCTATCCGCACGGAGCTTTCCTCTGCAGTACGCTCCACCGCATGCCAGCATGGACCTGGCCTCCAGCAGGCCCCGGGACCACACGCACCTTGCTCTTGCCTCCCTTACAGCTGAAAAAGGTCCATGCTGTGCCTGGCCCTGCTGAAATTCCCTCTCCATTTATCCGAAGCAGTGAGTCGGCCTCCTGTCTCCTTAACGGTCGGAAAAGATGTCTCTCGGGGCGCACTGGCCCTGCTGCTACTCACATCGGCATGGACCTGGACCTCCAGCAGGCCCGGGGACCAACATACACCCTGCTCTCTCCCCACTAGCTTCCTTCTGCCGAAGTTACCCTCCACACATATCCAGCATGGCCCTTGCCTCAAGCGCCGCCCCGGGGACTCGACATCTCCCTGCTCTACTCCCACTAGCTTTCCTTTCTTGCAGGTACGCTCCACCGCATATCCAGCATGGACCTGACCTCCAGCAGGCCCGGGGACACATCGCACTTGCTCTGCCTCTTACAGCTGAAAAAGGTCCATGCTTGTGCCTGGCCCGTCTGAAATCCTCTCCATTTAGCCGAGGCAGTGAGTCGGCCCTCCTGTCTCCTACGGTCGAAAAAGATGTGCTCCTGGGCGCACTGGCCGCTGCTACTCACATCGGGCATGGACCTGGACTCCCAGGCCCCGGGCCGACATACACTCGCTCTACTCCCAACTAGCTTTCCTTCTCCCGCAGTTACCCTCCACCACATATCCAGCATGGCCCTTGCCTCCCCTCCAGCAGGCCCCGGGGACCACATCTCCCTCGCTACTCCCCACTAGCTTTCCTTTCTTGCAGTTACGCTCCACCGCATATCCAGCATGGACCTGGACCTCCAGCAGGCCCGGGGACAACATGCACCTGCTCTTGCTCCTTCAGCTGAAAAAGGTCCATGCTTGTGCCCGGGCCCTCTGAATCCCTCCCATTTAGCCGAGGCAGTGAGTGGGCCTCCTGTCTCCGTAACGGTCGAAAAAGATGTGCTCCTGGGCGCACTGGCCCTGCTGCTACTCACATCGGGCATGGACCTGGACCTCCAGCAGGCCCCGGGGACCTACATCGCACCTTGCTCTTGCCTCCCTTACAGCTGAAAAAGGTCCATGCTTGTGCCCTGGCCCTGCTGAAATTCCCTCTCCATTTAGCCGAGGCAGTGAGTCGGCCTCCTGTCTCCTTTACGGTCGAAAAAGATGTGCTCCTGGGCGCACTGGCCCTGCTGCTACTCACATCGAGCATGGACCTGGACCTCCAGCAGGCCCCGGGGACCAACATACACCTCTGCTCTTGCTC